>NW_021848663.1:276613-277646 GCF_003651465.1 Formica exsecta
TATAAGTAATAATTATATAATTCATATTGTATAATAATATAAGCAATTAAAAGAATTTATAATAATATATTTATAAATTAATATTTCCATTAAAAAAGTATATGAAAAAAATACAAAGATGTGTAATATTTTTTTTATATTTCATAATTAATATTCCATTGTTTAAATATCCGATATTTAAGGCTTATCGATCGATTATTTGCAAAGGATATATTATTCGTCCGCAGCCCCTGACGACGAAGACAAGGCCAACTTTAAAGTTTAATTTTCACTTGTTTACCCACATTATGCGGAGGATAATGGTCTACGGGCAGAAAGAAGAACGGATGCCCAGCGGGGCGTGTTTTCCAAGTGCCGGGGGATGATCAGGATTTTCCCCGCGGGATACTCGATCGATCGTCGACGACCCTACTACCTCTTCTCGATATCCTGGGGCTCTAAACGTTACGGCACCCAATGAGTCTCTCCCTCGCCTAATCCATTATTCCGCGTGACTGACCGCGAATGATTCTCGATACATTCGATTTTCGAAAGGCTCGATCGCACGTAGATTATCTCTCTCTCTCTCTCTTTCTCTCGTAGCTGCGATGATGATAGCGCACTCTCAATTGTTCGGCAAGAATGTTAGATTCGTTCCAATTGCATTCTAGAAAACAAGATTGCTCGCGAGAACGAACAATGCAGGCACTGGAGTTGTGTACTCGAGAGTACATCTTGTTTCGCCATAATGTTCCACAATTGGAAAGTGGATCTGAATTTTTCCCTGTGCTTGACTTTGATCGACGATCGAAACGTATAAAGTTTGCGCGTGATAAAAAGTATCAAGTTAATTATTTCGTTTAAAAACAAAAAAATTCCGCTATTAAAGATTTTCGCATAATTATCGAAAAAAAATTAATTTAATTCATTGCTTTAATAAAAATGTTAATATTGACCGTTTTTTTTTTCTCAATTGTATTGTCTAAATCCTAAGCACTTAATCATTTATGTGTAAAATTATTGAAATATTGTATATCTATATAAAAATATATAT
>NW_021848663.1:284315-323815 GCF_003651465.1 Formica exsecta
TATTTTAAAATATATATAATTTCTCCATCTTTATTTTTTTTTAATATTTTCATACGCTTCATGTTAAAATAATATACATATAATAGATCACTAAATTTCTTTCGCGGTCTTTATTTTTTAAGAATATTAATATACATTATGTGTTATAATGTATATTAAAAGAAATAATAAAGTTATAAACTCTACTCACACTCCACAGTTATTTCCTCGCGTCTTTTAGGGGACCCTTTCCTCTCTTTTTATTTATTCTTTACTGTTTTTTACACTCACGTGACATTCGCGAAAACACTTAATTACGATCACGCAACACCACCGCACGGCACTCCCGACATATTATATGTTTTTAGGGCAGTTTTATTAGCGAGCCTTTCCGGTCTTTAACTCTTAGCAAATTATTTTTTTCTGTCGTGATGGCATTTTAAAGAGTTCCTACTTGCATTTTTAGCATAAAACGTAGGGACAATCATCTGAAATTTTTAATTTAATGAGCAAAAATCTAGAGCAGAGTTCTTCCGGTTTTATCATTTTACACGTATGTGTGTAGCTATTTCTAAAAAAATATTTCTGCTTAATATATTAGCAAATTTAAAATTTTCGTTCCAAGAATGTTTTAAATTTAATCAAGGTTAAACGAGATAGGAAGTGCCACGAGTCGCGTCTTGAGCCGGATTTTTCCCCCGCAATTAATTAATGATCGGTCGTCTTAATTAATTAGTCATTCGATAAGCATTGAACCCTTAGCGCCAATTAAGACTTCAGTGTTCAGGATCGAACCTAGCCGCGACGCGCAGCGCGTTTATGTCGGCACGAGAAGCTTCCTAGCTCACGATCGTGCAAGCTTAATGGGAGTAATCGATGGAGGAACCGAACGTATCTCTCTCGATAAAGTCTAATCGACAACTATAAACATCTCACGTAATCAAAATAAAAATACGAATCTGACACTGCAGCCACGAAGCGATTATAAATAAATTTATGATAAGTGAAATGCAGTGAAAAATTCACTGCAATCACACGGTGTATATATATATATAATATTTATAATATTTCAACAATTTACGTCATGATTATTTTATTTAGTCTTCATCAATATTTTTATTCAAATAGTTTCTCTATTTCTTTCTCTCAAATTCAGATCAGTTACCATACAGGGTGTCCTATTTTAATCTATTACCCCTTTTATTTCCGCAGGGTAAGATCGAATTAAAATTATGTTCAATTGTAGGGTTCAAAGGAGGCCCAATCTCATTATTCTGTACATAAAAGTATTATGATAACATTATCGAAAACTAAATGTTTTACGAGATATTTTATATTTCATATTAAAATATGTCAGATTAAGATATAAAATAACTCGAAAAATACTTAACGAAAAAATACTTTATTATAGTGTTTTAAAAAGCTCTCGAGATAAGCTACATGAATATGCAATAAAAAATGCGGCTTTCCATTTTAAAAAATTGACTTGGGCTCTACTGGACCCAACACAGACCCCCGATCCAAAATCTAATAAGATCGTCTATTGGCCCTCTTTAAATCCTACAACTTTTATCTGAACATATTTTTAATTCGACCTTACCCTGCGGAAATAAAAGAGGTGATAGATTAAAATGAGACACCCTGTATACATTTTGAAACCGCGCGAAGAGCTTAATGCCATTCCTAGCTACATTCTGTCCTCCTTCGAGACCCATTCTTTTATTCAATATTCCGGGACAATTTATATCCTCCGATCTAGTCTTCGCGATGACGGCAGCCACTTTTTATGTGCACCGGGTAGAGCGGATACGATTGGCCATAATTTCGCCATCGGCTTCGACGGCCGGTTATTTCATTCTGTCGCGGGCGTCATAAAAGAGGAACAACCACGCGCGGAGAAATACCACACGGAGATCGCCTTCCACGAAGAAAGGACGAAGATGACGTCGGAGGGAAGACCGATCCTTGGCCATTTCTCAAGGGTCCAGAAACACGCAGCTCTCGCGCGTCGCGACAAAAAGTCGCTATTTCCTGGGGGTCTCTTAATGCGCGTTCTCTCTCGACAGGTAGATGAAAAAAAGGAGGGGAAGAGGGGGGCCCAGAATTAATCGAAAGTCTCGCCGGCCCGGAAATCGCTCGCATAAGTGTATCCCGGAGACGATCGCTGTCGACGTTTTGTCATTAGCCGCGAAAAATTGATACGGGTCCGCCGCCGATTTAATTGACGTCAAATTGGAGCGCGGACGGAGGGAAGATTGGATTCGCGAGAGAGCGATTGCGCTCGTGATGGGGAGAGAGAGGGAGAGCGAGAGGGAGAGACGAGAGAAGAATGAAGCCTCGTGAATACCGGGGCTCGATTCCGGCTTCGTCTTTACGACGCCATCAAATTTCACGATGAAAGCATCCTCCGACGGAATATTAAGTACCCTTTGGTTAATAACATTCCTCCTTGTATAGTCGCGTTGATACGCGATGTTTGATTACGGCCATCTTCGTGTAACAAGATGAATTAGGGTGTCGCGTGTAACACCTGCTTCCTCGAATCTTTTATTGATACTTATTGAGCGATTTAAGAGACGTTTGATCTTGATATATTCCGAGAGAGAAACTCTCAATCTTGTCATATATCAATGCGATTATTTATATAAGCAAATCAAGTTTTAGTCGACAAATACGCAATATATTACGATGATTTATGTAACGCCCTCGCTCTCTCCATTGTACGGAGAACGTAAGCGGGCAACGTCCGCTATGACAGCGTAAACACGTTAATAGATGCATTTCAGTTTCCAGAATGAATAATCGAACCTGTTATCGCGATCCACGATAAATCCTCCAACCGACGGTTCTGTTTCGGTTGGAGGATCGCGCGTTATTCGCGGCGAAATATAACGGGAAGCGTGCGGTTTATATTCATTATATAAATGTTCATGAATGTTGGTAGAAATCACGGGAAAATAATTTGTGTTTGAGGCATGAACAACAATAACGCATAGAAAATTTCCAAGATTTTTTCAAATACAGAATAGATTCCGATTAGAATCTATCTGATGAGGGGGGGGGCCCAAAAATTTGTCCCAAATAAGTATATCGTAATATCAAAAATTTTATTTCTATTTTTTTTAAATACAGGTTTTCAATCTAAAATTGAAACAGAAAGGCACATTTTTTTTCAAAACTCGCATTTTTTTTTTTGCAGGTTAGATTATGTAAAATCGTACACTTTTATGGAAACAGATAAAAAATCTCATTATTATATTAAAACATAAAAACATTAATTTCTTTTTTTACTTTTTTGCATTTAAATCTTCGCTACAGATTAGATATAAAACCTGCAAAGCGCGACTATTAATCATAAGATAAAAAATGTTAGTATTTGTTCTTATTATTTGTTTTTATCATTTTAAAATATGATTTTATCTCTGATTTTTTGATTCCATTTGTTTAACCCAGAACGTCAACAAAAATTGAATATCGGTCAATTTCTAATTAAACTGTTATAAATTTCTGTCTCTGAGCAAAGTGTTTTAAATAATCTACTTAATTGTAATTTTTAATTGTAATGTTGAATGGAAATCGGAAAAGAATTTTGTGAAAATATCAGAGAAAGCAAATGGGATTTGCTCGGGTTTCCCGATTAGAATCGCGTCTCTCGAACAATACATTTTTGTGATTCGAATCTTATAGATATTTCCCAAACGGAAATCTATAAAAAAAAAAAAAAAAAATCTATAATAAAATCTTTTCCATGACTCTTTTAGGAAATCTGACTAGATTCCAATTAGATCCCAGAAATTTTTCCGTGCGAGTTTTATGTAAACCGAGTATATTGCAACCATTTTTTGCGACACATTTATTATTATTATACCTATTACACGTTTATGTATGCTTGCCGCGCGTTTTTATTAAAACTTTCTCATTTAATTTTTTCACACACACGCTCGTAAGGATTAACGATTACCCCGTTTCGTGTTGTTACTATCGTCGCGATTACCGCGTTTAATACCTTTCGCGAACAAATTGCTACGGAGTGTCGTAAGAACCGATGCATAAAATAGTAAACCCCTTCCCCCCCCCCACCCCAAGATCTCGTCCCGGATCAGTGCATCCGCGGTCTTTCGGCTCGAGAATCCTCAATTTGCGTGGATTAATCGCGCGCTTGAGCAACAATTAATTCCGCATCGTATGTCCGGCCGTCGAGTGACGTAAACGGATGCAACGCAAGTGTGCAAAAAGGAGCATAACGCCGGATTAACGCGGCTTAATGGAACGCACACATACATCTTCCACATACACTGTCCTAATTGTTTGAATTGGTCGAACTCGATAATCGCCGGCGACAAAACGAAATTTCGCTCCTTGAAATTTCTATCCTGCATACAACAAGAGAAACTTTAATTCGTATTTCCTTTGTGATTATTGCAGTGTGAATATAATATATTCTCGTGAAAAAGAAACGTATATCTTACAAAACATTCTTATTCTTACCAAGAAATTTAATTATCTATCTTTCGTCGTGTTATGTAATGTGATATTTAATTATTATAATTGTATCAAACTTCGCAATGGAGAAAGAGTATAGAACTGTTCGTCGAAAAGAATTGAGATATCTCCGGATAGCAATCTCATTCACACGTAATCGTATTCACACGTCTTGATGAACATGCATTAGCAACGGAGCACGCTGTATGACAAGATGCAACACATGACGTTTCTTCAGAGTCCGTGTATACATGTATCGCGAGATATTTTTAGTTCTGACGCAAGCGTTTCGCTATTACATCCCATCGCGAAATGCAATTTGCATTTTCCATCGAGGCGACGCGTGCGCGCTTCCGTTTTCACACACTCGACGTGGAAATCGACAGAAAAATTGTCGGTTGGAGCAGTCCGGAGGATTTCTCGAACCTCAATCGAGCGCGATTATCCCATCGAGATATTCAATTTGCATTATAAATAGCCAACGCGCGCGGTCGACATTACGTAACGATAATAAACGACTCGCCGCAATAACAATTATCGCCTCGATAATCGCACTCATGACTATGTGATCAAGAATTATTCGCGCGAAAATTGCTGATCGATATATGCATACATTTACCATATTTAACAGAGACAATTTTTTTCATAGATTTCATTTTCCACAGATTTTTATTGTTGTACGTATTTTATAAATTCAGATAGAAAAAAACCTATATATATATTATTTTTATAATTGTGTAGAGGCATATTTAGTTTTCATTTTTTGCCAGAAAAAAGATAGGTATCTATTAAAAATCATTGTTTTTCTTAATCTTTAAAAAATAAAAATATTTAGAAATTTTTTTCTTTTCAAAAAGATAAAAATATTTTCAAAATTTAAAAAAAAATTAGTGTTTAAAAATATATAAAAAATAAAAATACTTAAAAAAGTTCACATTCCTATTCAAAATTAAAAGATATGAGAAACCGACTTATAACTGAAAGAGAATACTCGCTATGTGTCTTCGGAAAACGTAACACGATTTCCTCATCATCTATGAATATAAATGGGGCGACAAATGATTACAGCTGCGAGTATATCATTAGAACTTGAAGGAAGGCGAAAGAATTCGCCCTTGAAGCCTGATTTTTCCTGCTAGATACACTCGGCTGACGATGTTATTACGGTTAATTGTTCGATTCGCTCTTCAACAATATGTGAAACTTATTCTTGAGTATTCTGACGTATATAAGAAACATAAGTGAGAAGAATTACGTATGTCGATCGATCTCAATTTTTTGTAAGACGCAGTTTTCGCGAGATCGTTAGTAATAATGATTCCTCGAACGTAATTATGATGACACCATCGATATATGAAAAAATGATCTCTACGTTTATTCGCGAAAATACAAGATAGAATACAAATTTATCTTCTCATCAATATATCGTTGAAAATTGAATTTAGCGCAATAATATCGGTCTGAAATTTGACCTCAATGTTCGCGGAAGCATTTGTCATTTCAATAATTCGCTGACATTAAAATAAATTATATAAAAATCAGGGTTGGCATGTTTTAAACAATGTGTTTAAAACTGCTTGATTAAAACTTGTTTAAAACAGTGAACACCGTTTTAAACATTTTTGTTTTAAACATTTTTAAACTGCTGTTTAAAACTGTTTAAAATATCGCAATTAAAATATATGATTATTTGAAAAAAAAATTGTAAAAAAAAACAAAAACAAACAAAAACTGATAGATATGTATGTTGCAAAAAAGTTGTTGTTTCAGTTTTTTAGTTTTTTATCAATATTTATGTAACATATAAATATAAAAATATAAATAATGAAATAAAAATGATAAGATGGGTATTATTTTAGCAGAATATTTATTTTTGGATATTAAATAACAATCAATACAATAAAGATTACTTAGTAGATATTGACTGACTTTACATTTTAACATTTTAAATTAATAGCACATAACTCATAGCAGGTCAGTAGTTCTAGTTAATAATATATTTAATATATAATACTTTGGTTCCTTTCCTATTCTTATTAAGTAATCTTATGCTTAACTCTCAACATAAATTATAAATAAAAGAAAAATAAAAGAACTTCAATACTTCTTTTTTATCTAAAAACTACAAACTATAAAAAAATAAACCATAACACATTGCATTTTAGCATCCATTGCAAATAATAAATAAAATAACATCAATCCTTTAACTAAAAAAAAAAGTAAACATTTAGGTACACAAAAATGAATGGTAACAATAACATATTGCAATTGCATTGCAGTCATTGCATATTACGTATATTTTTTTAATACCTACTTTTAAATTTAATAACTTAAAATAAAATTAAGAATATAGTTTTATATATATTAATAAAGAATAGTAGTTTTTTTTACTACTCAACTAAAAAAAACTCTTTTAAAAGATCAGATTATACAGACTCAGTCTCAATCTCATGTTCAGTTTGATCGACTTCACCTTTTTTGTTGAGTGCCTTCAAAATTGTTACTAATTTCGAAGCTTTTTCTACTCCTAATCTGTTTCTCAGTTTTGTGTGCACTAAACCAAAAGCTGAGAACAGCCTTTCTATGCCAGCAGAAGAAGCAATTGCTGTATGGAGTTGTATTACCAAGTCGAACGTTACAGGATTGACATTCATTTTTAGCGCAAGCCACCATGTTATCGGCTTAACATTTTTAATGGATTCCCCCCAAAAAAGATAATTTTTGAACGGAGAAGTTTTTGCTCGATAAGACATTATGTCAGACATGGCTGCAGGGTGATACAAATTGACATATTCCATTGCTTCATCTAATTGTTCTTGGCTTAATTGAAGTCCTCTAAATCGATGATCTAGCAAATTTGCTAAATAATGTGCAGGCGTCATTACCATTTTGAAACGTTGCAGAACACAATTAAGATCAGACTCCAAAAAATTGTTCTGTTGAAGTTTAAAATGGTTTATTAATTCGATCCAAATTTCTGTGGCCTCACCAATTGTACAGCAATCTCGTTGAATTTTGTCTAAAGCGACTGAAATTACTTTTAGTTTTTCCAAATAATCCGTTGCTTTGATTTTTAAATTCATATCGTTAACTTTGGATGAAATATCTGAGCTAATTGCTACCCGATTATCAGTGCAAACTTTAGACAAAATATGCCAGTTACTAATGTATGATTCCAGACAATTGGCCAAAGTATTCCATCGAACATCTTGTGGCATCACTAAAGCTTTTCCACCTGCTTCTTTATACTTAGCAGCGGCAAAATGTATGTTTCGAAAGTATTTCATAATTTTTTTAATGTGTCCTTTGATTCCTGGAATTTCAATGTCGTGCGCAAGAAGATTTAAAATATGTGCGGAGCATCCATAAGTAATAATGTCAGGCATGCCAAGTTCTTCACACATTGCCAATTGTTCTCTCATTTTACGCATGTTTGCTGCATTATCAGTCACAAAGCTTCTAACTCTGCAACCATGTTTTTGACAACTTTTGATTGAAGTTACTGCCAAATTTAGCAAGTACTCCGCGGTATGGCTATTACCTTCGGTATCAATAGTATCGCATAAATGCACAGTTTCGTCAATGATATCTGTCACTGATATACACACTATAGAATCATTGTGAATGTTACTCCATCCATCCTGAGCCATACATACATTCTTCCCATTTAAACAGTCTTTTATTTTTAGTAATTCTGAGTCAAATACTTCATTTAATAGTTCATTTGCGATTTGACGTCTTAAAGGCGGTTTATAGCCAGGATGCAACAAGTTTATTAATTTTATAAACTCTGGGTGTTCCACGTGTTTGAAGGCCGAGTTTGTGGCGTAAATAAATTTAGCTATCTGTATGTCAAATTTTTTCTTGTTTGCAATTGATGTTCTAACAATAAATGGTTCCATATCCATTGACCTCAATTTGGACTGTGTTAACATGGATATTGTAGATCTTGATGTTGATGGTAAAGTATGTGTGACTGTATCTGTCGCTGTTGCTGTAAAGAAAATATTCAAAACTGTCAGTCAAAAGAAAAGTCAAAAGTTACGCGAAAATTACTGTATAGGTAATCAATGTTCAATGCTTTAATGATACCAAATAGGAAATAGAATATGTTATGTATACTATATTGTGTATGTACTATGTACTAACTTATGCAAGACGGGGATCGAGAACGGATGCTGCTGCTATCAGAAGCGCTATCTTCATTAACATTAACTAATGTGGAGTTACACTTCTTCACATGTGTCTTCATTCTAGTGACCAATCCTACCATAATTATATCGCATTTTTTACATCTTGCTTTGACAGATCTGTTTTCTTTAATTTCAATGAAATTACACCATATTGGATCTTTCTTTCTTCCCGTCATTTTGTATTTGTTAAGAACTGAAAGAATGTGATCGAGAATGTAAGTAAAATATTGAAAATAATCAAATAGTACTTTAAATTATAGTACAAATGAAAACCTAACCTAACAATAACAACACTGCATTTGCATTATCGCCACTTACACTTACCTATTTCGTGTTGAGTTGCAGCATGTAGTATGTACTCTATGTAGACTGGTAACTAATAAATTTAAGACCAAACAGTAAAAACGATACGGTAGACTCCAAATTGAAACTCCGAATCAACCAAAAAACATGTGTGCATTTGCCCACATTTTGCACGTTCACGCCTGCATTTGTTTCGAAGCGGTTAAAGCTGGCCACACACACTTTCCGTAATCGTAAAGCCTATCGCACAATGCTATAGCAATAGCGATAAGCTTAACCGTAATCGTAACGTAAGGATTCGACCAATCGCGTTGCTTGATTCAGCAATCTATCATATACGCCGAATTAAGCGACGCGATTGGTCGAATTCTTACGTTACGATTACGGTTACGATTACGGAAAGTGTATGTTTAGGCCATAAATAGCGTTGTCAATTTTGGCAATGTTATTTACAGTTCAACGCTAGCGAAAAATTTAAATATTTACACAGATCAAAGCTATCAAGTGTTTCTTTGCTCGTTTAAAACATGTTTTTTTGGTTTAAAACATGTTTTTTTTGATCGCGACCTCTTCGTGACTCTGCATCATGAAAGCTGATTCATCTCGAAGGGGAACAATCCGGAATAATTGAAAATAGAACACATAAAATATTTAATAAATCAAATAATTTATGTACCAACTCTATGGAATCTATTATTACATTAAATCTATATTGAAATAGTACTTGTTGGTAACAGCAACCAAGATTGTATAATGATTAATTAATTACGTAATACTTCTTTTTCCTTTCTCTCGAGGCGAAACGTGATTATGCGTTTGCGCCAATTGCAGAGCAATGCTATTGACGCGCATGTTTCGAGCCGCGAGCTTGAAGATAGGCAACGAACAATAATCCGACAAAGAATAATGGATAGCAATGAGGTATTGTCCCGTGTCGCTTTCAACGAGTCCAATTAAAGCGCGTCCTTCCGTCGGCTTAAAGTCAGAGACGCGGTGGAGTTTTTTCACCGGCAACGAGTGGGATGGAGAATTGTGTAACCCTAGGTTTCAATAATAAAAGTCTCGTTACGTTTTGCGTTTACGCTCGCTATAAATTATCACGTTTCCCGTCCGAATGTTTTTTTTTGTCCGATAGCGATTGCGCGTCGCGGAATAATTAAAGCATAACGAATTGACAATGTGGTAAAATTCGTATTGATTTTCCCGCGACCTTTTCTGTTCCCAACAATATATCATATTTACCGATATTATATTAGGTCTACCGGAAAGTTCTGTCCGTTTTTGGAATAAAACAAAATACAAATTTTTATTACCGTCAATAAATTTTATTAAATAATGTAATTGCCATTATTATTAATGATTTCTTGCCAGCGTGAGGGCAATTTGTATATCCCATTTTCGAAAAATGTTTTATCTTTTGATGCGAACCAGTGCTTGTTTGATATCTTGTTCCTTTTTGAATTTTTTGCCCCTCAAAAAATTTTGTAAGGACAAAAACAAGTGATAGTCGGTGGGTGCTAAGTCCGGGGAATATGGTGGATGCGACAGAATTTCCCAGCCTAGTTCTGCACTTTTTTGACGAGTCCCCAAAGCAGCATGTGGCCTGGCATTATCATGATGCAGTATGATGTTCTTCCTATTGTACATCGCCGGCCTCTTTTCTTGGACTGCTGTATTTAAATTATCCAGTTGCTGACAATACTTCTCCGAATAATGGCAATTACATTATTTAATAAAGTTTATTGACGGTAATAAAAATTTGTATTTTGTTTTATTCCAAAAACGGACTGAACTTTCCGGTAGACCTAATAAATAACAAAAACATGTTACTTTAAATTTCTTTGTGTTATATTAGACTGATTCATAGAACAATAATTCGATTGAAAGTTTCAGTCCATAATCCATCTTGCCAAATGTTTTCTATTAAAAATAAACGACAGTTATTTACTAATATCAACAAAGAAAAAGAAGCCTTTTATATCAAATGTTTCAGATATTTTTCCAAGAGATAATCTGAGAAATGTCAACAAAGCTACTTTACTACTTCACAATCAAGATTGTATTTATCTTGATGCTATTTCACAAATACGAAGCCTCTAAGTTTACAACAAACTTAAAGTATAATTTAAAATTTAAAATAACACTCTTATCTCTCTGTTAACATTTTCAGCTTCTCTGTAAGACACGAGAAACGACATATTAACGCAAGGTATTTTGATTTCGATTTAGAGCGAAAGATCAGAATAGATATTACAAAGAAAATAATTTATTAATAACAAGAGGGAAAATTCTCTCTCTTCTCTAAATTCATTCTATATCTAAATTTATTTTACGCTGTTTTTCCGTACTTGAGTAAAAAAATCTACGTCGATAATATATAGTCTTTTTATTAATAGTCAAAAGTTGTTTAAGGCCATCACACACAAAATTCCGTAAGGACGTAAGACCAATCCCAATCGAGTATTTGGCTCTCCGTAACCCCTCCACTTTTACGGAAAGCCCAATACTCGATTGGGATTGGTCTTACGTCCTTACGGAATTTTGTGTGTGATGGCCTTTATATAAACAAAAAAAAAAAAGACGAGATATAGGATATAAGTTTAAAACTTGCCTCGGGGATATATAGGGTGTCCTAAGCCGAGACAGATGTTTTGCCGCGCGCATGTACGTTGCGCGAATTAATCCGATACGTCCGCTCCCGCCGAGTTCCGATTAAAACGAGCGCCAAGAATGAACGGCCGTCACGCTAAAGCATATCTCGCGATGTGCCCTTCGTGCGAGATACGAGATACATTTTTTTTTCTCGGGAGTCCGCACGCCAGATGCACGAGGTGGCGTTGTAAATTTCCCTCAGCACCCGTTTGCGCAATTACACCCGTTAAGTTCTTCTCACATAAATTCCTCTAATCCGGATTTCCTTTGCCTTCGCAGACGTGAGTATTCGCTTGTTAAGAATAAGATTTGCACTTTCCGTCTATACGATTTTATAAGCTATTTAGAGAAATTATTACACAATACAGTTTGCAAAGCTTCAATTAAATAACCGTATATAAAAGATTTTATTTTTTATTCGAGAGGAAAAAATATTATAGTCCCATTTTATTTTTCTTCCCCCAAAAAATTCCTTTATAAAGATTATTTTACAAATTTCGAATTGATTAATAATAGCACTTATCTCGCATATTTCTATATCACTCAAATAAAATACACAATGTTGCTGGCAACCTTTTTATTTATAAACCGGTCCTCTAAAGACATATCATGAGAGGATCATAGTAGAATTTTGGATCGCGCGACATTTACGATGCAAGACGAAATCTCCGTCTCCGGGATGGGAATAGTAATATTCTACGAGACAGATATCGGTCTGACAGCTTGTACGTTATCGCGGTGTAGACAAATCTTCCACGATAACGAGCGGACCGAGAGCGAGGCGTTATACGGCGAAATCCGAAAATGCCCGCCGTAACCATGCTGGTCACGTAGTTATCGGTCGCTATCAGAGAAAAACGGGTTCTTCGAATCGCTCAAGATCCTTCTCATTTTTTTCCCCCACGAGAAAACGACTCCTGCTTCGCGACCGCTCAACGACCCGGGCGTGACCTCGTCTAGGTCTTCAACGCGTGGAAAGCGCGTCCTCGGATAGCTCGCTTCTCTACGGGATGGGATGCGACACGTAAAACGCGGTGACGTTCAGGATCGTACGTGCTTGGCGGCGACGTAACAACAAAGTGAGCAAGGTTGTGAGAACGGGTCTCAATTTCTTCGTTACTTCTCTCAAGCGTTACGAAATGAGCGACATGTCTTCTTGTTAGATACACCTGTGTAATTTTATTATCAAGAATTAATTTATATTTTTCCATATATATATATATATATTTTTTAAAATAAATTAATAAAGAATTTTCTTCGAAAATCATGCAAAAAATATAAATATACAAAAGCAAGAGAGATAAAGAGAATTTGTAAACAGTGTATACTTATTTCTAACGTCGATATGAAATACTGACGCGAAATACTCGTGACATTTCGCGAAAAGGCCAGGTGCGAGCTTCAGCTAGGATCTCCGAGGAATTTGACCTCACGGGGTCAATACGTAACCCGTCGTGCGAGCCCCAAAATTGCTGCGGAGGCCGCGCTTGATCAAGATCCGCCGTTAATCCATCCCGGGGTTAAGGAACACCACCGATCTTCGTTTTGCCTCGTCTCCGCTCAATTAAATTCTACTTCAGGGAGATTATTTCATAAATCACATCCTGCCCCGCGAGAACAACGCACGTGCAGACGTCCTCCTACCAGCTTTCTCACCCACTTGTTCCTTTGCCACATAATAATTTGCCCACTATTATTTGAAGGACGAGGCAAAGGCAAGATCATTAGGGTGCGTTTACTCTTCATAGTTAATTTAATAGTGCGGATACTCATTTCTTGATATAAATTAGATATCTACGAGCTTCAACGAGTTTTTTATAATAGAAAAAAGATCTTATATTTTTATTTTGCGATTATTTCATAAAAAAATTTAAGTAGAACTGCACAAAAGGTAACACATCACCGATTTTATCGCCATTTAAATATGTGTAGAGGAGGTTCTTCTGAGTAATACCCCGCAAGAAAGAAGTGGGGTACGACATTGATTTAGAAGATATAACAAATTGAAGTTTGACATTAAAGTTTTGTGTGTGCTGTAATAATCTGTTATTTTTTAATTGAAAAAGACTGTTTACAACATTTACACGTGAGCGGGGGAGGGGCTTTGCCCCTCCTCCTGCAACCCTACCTCGAAAAAATTCTAACCTAACCCAAACCTATTTTCAGTTTTAAAAGTAAAGTTGGGTTGGGTTAGGTTAGAATTTTTTCGGGATGAGGATGCAGGGGAAGGGGTAGAGCCCCTCCCACGCATTCAATAAATAATATTTTTCAAGACAAGACTCAGAAATTCGTGTAGTCGCATGTTGAAAGCTGTTAACGAACTGCGAGAAATAGGTGAAACCGATTATTGATAAAATATCCATGTCCGTGTACTTATCCCGTATGTAAACAAAATGTAAATAAAAACTTTTTCTATGTCTACTCTACAACGTACAGAAACTTCATTTTTCCTAATGTTGCTTTATAATACCTGAGAAAAAGCAATAAAACTGTGAAACTTCAATTTATTATATCTCCTAAACCAATGCTGTCCCCCACTTCTTTCTTGCGGGGAATTACTCAGAAGAACTTCCTCTACAACATATTTACGTGGCGATAAAATCAATGATGTGTTACCTTTTATGCAGTTTTACCGTAATATCTTTACTTGTTCATATCATCGCATCATCATAGAACTTTAGAATTGGAGCTTAGCTCGTCACGATTGAGAAAAAATGAACGAAGAAACGCAAACTCGCGAAAAGCTAGTCATCAGTACGGCAGAAAAAAAAGAAACTCGTCCGTGTCGGACGAGATTTTCGCGTTATTTAATTCGCGTGGAAATTTCGCGGTGCCAGTTTCGCCCTAACGTCATGACGGCGGCGGCATTACGGTATCCGAGTACGGTATCCTACGTAACAATTTAATAGCACAGTATCTCCCATCCGACACCACCTGGCGGTCAGGTATGCCACATCAAACTCTTTATTAGGCCCGATTGAACGTTACCGCGGCCCCGCTCGCATGAAATCGGCGGCAGAGCGTTCACTTCTCGCCCCATCTTTAAGTGCGTATACACCAAAGTCTTGATTGCACCGATCTTGATTAATTCAGCTCGATGTTTTCGTTTCTTGTAGTATATGATTAGTGATAAATATATTAATCGACAATTTTTGTAAAATGAATTATAATACGTAATTGTAATCAAGTTGAGAAAAAGTTTTTTAAATAAAGAGGTAATTTTTTATAAATATATTTATTTTTGTTAATTAAATTTTTCTAAAATTTTTTCAGAGTTGATATACAGTTACGCATTTTTATTCTACAAAAATTGTTGATTAATATATTTATCACATGCCACTTTATTAATAACAACTTTTTACTCGCGCGACTTTAAAAATCTGTGATAAAACGAAAATGAATATATCGTGCTGTGTAAGTCTCGAGAAAAGTCGGAAATGTCGATACGCCGATAAAGCCTCTTTTCGCCATCGACGATAAGAAGCGATTTAAAAGTACACGGAGCGTCTTTATACAACCCCTATCGAGCTAGCCCCCCCACCTTGCAAAAATAAAAAAACAGATAGCGCACAATTATGAGCTATTTATGAGCTTTCATATCCCGCAAATTAAAAATTTTGAGCTCGTTGCACTGCGCAGGAATTTAATACTTTTGGTGGGGGGGCTGAGTCGATATCGACTCAGCCCCCCCACCAAAAGTATTAAATTCCTGCGCAGTGCAACGAGCTCAAAATTTTTAATTTGCGGGATATGAAAGCTCATAAATAGCTCATAATTGTGCGCTATCTGTTTTTTTATTTTTGCAAGGTGGGGGGGCTAGCTCGATAGGGGTTTTATACACGCACGCTCGCACTCTTGCGTACACGCGCAAGTAGTCCGGCGTCGTCGAACCGAGATATATAATTCAATATAATGTACAGACCAGTGACATTATCTGGTCCGGTGCAGTCAGCTCGGACTCGGGCTTCTCGATTAATCTCGACCCAATCTCAACAAAGCGCGGATTTATGGTCTTCTCGAAGGGCAGAAAGGCCTTAAGTCCCTCACCGAAACCTGTTTTTTGGCGAGCTCGTTTCTTTTCCGCGGTAAATTTCTCTCTTTTTTTCCCCCTTTTCCTTTCTCCTCCTCGCTCCTGAGATTCTGTTATACTTTTTTATTTTTTTTTTTGGCCGATCCTCGGATCCCGGAGACCGGAACTCATGCCACCGCATGTCTGCGAATCAGCCGGCGGGATCTTCCATCTTTTGATCTTCCAGCGCGTTTTGATTCCCGTATTTCTACCTTTGGTAGCTTCCGAGAAGCCATCTCATTATTACGTCGTGCCATTACCCTTCGTGATATCAGAAAGCTTCTCGAAACACACGCAAGATATTCCGACTACCTTTCTTCTTACACTCTAAAAAATTTTCTAAAAATTCAGACACATTTTTATCTGAATTTTCAGATCCAGAATCTAATGATTAAGACAGATTGTCAGAAGAGTATGTCTACAAAAAAAGTCGCAGACACTCTGTCCGAAGTTTCTGTCAATTTTTTTTTACGGTATATATCTTTACTTTCGAAAAAATTCTCCAGAGATAGAAACAATTTTATCTGTAAGACGCTCAACTTTCTCTCCGATACAATACTTCCTCAATCTTGCCGCGTCTTTCCTCGTACACCTTCGCGATTACACGTCGGAGCAAAACGGAGGCAATTTTTGACGTGGCGAAACGCCGAATTAGGGACAAATCAATAATGGGCCGTGGGATCGAACCGATGAATCCTCGTTGCACCGCGTCTCCTCGCATATACCGGCGACCGTGTTCAATTGGTAATTGCGACGAGGAGACCAACGATACCTTCGACACGTCCTCCTACGTCGAGATGCGTCTCTTTCTTTCTCCGAATGCGACGATGTTTTTCGAGAAGCTCGGCGTTCTTACTCCTTTGTTGCGGACCCGCAACCCCCCTCCCCCATCCCCCCCTCGTTTTACATATGCAGATCCCCGATTGCTCGTAGAATCGATTATCCGCGCCTTCAATCGTGACCGTGCACGTTCACGCGATGCACGCGCGCAACCCGGACAAATAAGAGATTTCTCGGTCGAGCTGCGATCATTAAGATGCATCAACGGCGGTTGTTCTGTACTCAACGAGAGTGGTTAATAAGGCCCTGTATTTTCTTAAGCGAAATTTCAAGCTTTATTCGAGAATGGAATCTCGATTCAAGTCTTACTTATCGAGAGACGCTTCGTATTAAAAATACTCGAAAAAAAATGCTCGATTCGTCGAGTGAATGTCGCGTTAATACCTACAAGTCGAATAATGTTCTCCGAGGAACACTGACGTATGGAGATAATTAGAAAGTCCGGTTCCTCGAGTATCTCGAGAGGGCAGCATTCCACTGATAATCACATAGCAGTATCTTTAATATCCAACGGTCAATTTAAAAAAAAAAAAAAAAAATGTCCCCGAATTCCGATCGAAATGCTTACTTCGCTGTCAACTCAATCGCTTTCAAAGCGCGATAAAGATGTGAACGTCGACTAAGTTAAGAGTGTCGTTCTCGACTTACTTGTAAGATCCATGAATATTCTTGCAGGTACCGTGTCTGCACGGGTCCCTGTCACACTCGTCGATGTCGTCCGTGCAATTCGGTCCCGTGAAGCCAGGTGCGCATGTGCACTTGTAGCCGTTCTCAAGTGAGCGACACTCGGCCCCGTTTCGACAGGGCGACGAGGCACAGTAATCCTGTCGTTCGCAGTGCTCGCCTGAAAAAAGAAAAAGGGACAACGTTGTTCAACCTCTTGTACCGACACGCATTATTATGCGCGACCGAAAAAACCGCATGCACAACAAATTAATATATTGAGAACTTGTATTGCGATACAGTTTGAAGATACAAACTCCTCTCTTCGAATGACTTAATCTTCATTTCGTTTTAAACAAATTTTATTTTAATAAGATTTGAAGTGTTTTATAGATATATGAAAATATTAATTAAGGAAAGGCTAAAAAAATTTAGAAAAATGTTTTTTATATTATTATTAAAAATATATGACTCTAAGGTAATTAAAATATCTAAAATATTAAAATGTCGAAAGAATATTTTAAATTTTCTATTTCAATTCTTTCACACAATTAATCTTCACGTTGCTATTATATTGTAAACTTGAAAAAAACCGACTGTTGAGAATTTATATAAAATAACAATAATGTCAATCACAATTTGACTATAATAGCAAATAAAAAAATAAATAGACATTTGACAAGTTAAATTTTAATAGATATTTAATAAGTATCTAGAATAAAATCAGAAAATAAAATTTTTAATTGTAATTTTAGATACTTTTTAATTTTAGATATTTTTTTCACTTTTTAGACACTTTTAAATTTAATTCGGTGCTTTATAAATATCGTGTCATAGGATAATGGAACTAGATGTAGATCAGGCACTAAATTAGTGTATATAATTTATTTTTTGAAATAACCATCACCAAATTCTTGACCTTTATTTAATCTTTAGTAATTGCAATTTATTCTTTCCTTCTTTGGTAAAACGTACGCTTATATTGACAAGTAATCAAATGTAGGATTTGAGAAAACATAGGCGCGCAAGAAGTTAAAATAAAAATTTATAGATGAAGATTCCAGCGAAGATAAGAATAAATTAACTCGGCATTTCTTGCCGGCTAGCAAGTAGAGACGTCCCTTAAAATGGCGATAATGTCGGACGCATGTATCTAAGAAGTGAGCGTCCCTCTTTCTCCCTCGCTCTCGCGAGCCACTGATTAGCGGAACTAATTACCAGAGTCGCTACTTGTTCCCTACGTGGTCGAGATGTCTTTGCTTCTGCGATCTGCCCGCTACGACTCACGAGCGGTGCTCATTGCTCGTATATAATACGTATTTTGAGTACATTTTAAAGAGAGAGAGAGAGAGAGAGAGATATCAATAATTTTAATTCTTGATCCGTTTGTTAAACAAGTGTCAAATTTTATACAAAGTCAAAATCATAAAAAGGCAAATTCTATGCACATTTATAAACAATATACATTCGTATTTCAAGT
Source organism: Formica exsecta (assembly GCF_003651465.1). NCBI lineage: Eukaryota > Metazoa > Arthropoda > Insecta > Hymenoptera > Formicidae > Formica > Formica exsecta. The sequence goes on from NW_021848663.1 coordinate 302,977, forward strand.
TTTCTTCGCAAACAGAATCTCTAGAAAATTCACATTTTTAATTTGATCCTGTATCAACCTAATAAAAATAATTAAATAAAAAATAATTAATATTGATGCATAAAATCAACTTATTACTACTTATTATTTCAATCTCAATAAATTGCCTCTTCCTTTAACTTTTAAAATTTATATTTTTCTTATGCAAATGTTTTTCCATAAAATATAATACATTTAAAAAACGGATATGCTTCGATAAAATAAATTTTCATTTACAGATTTATTAGCAATTTCCTCAATTTTGTCCTTGTTAATTTTAAAAATAATATATAGTTAATTATTTATAAATATCACGTTGAATTTGATCTCAGCAAGAATGCTGTAAAAATTTAGAAATTTCTTCGGAGTCACTAATTTCAGTGGTTCATGAATGCTTTATGGATTACAAAGAATTCACTGAACGTGCAGGAAACTGAGCACCGCTCGTCCAAAGATACCGCCGCAGAGAAATACCGCATTCTCCGCCAATTATCCTACGGGTACACACTTGCCTTTCCTTCCTCCTCCTTTCTCTCTCTCTCCTTTTCTTTTGAAAGTCCTCGTGTTTCTAGATTTATTTGTCGAGCACGTGCTTTGGTACTCAAGCGCGAGAAACGGTCGTAAAAGATGTAATCGTAGAGAGCTTAGCGTAGATCGACTTCCGCGATTTTATATTGAAATAAATAATCGATTATCTGTGTCATAAAAAAATAACGCGAATATTCGACGCATAATATCTGTTCATAAGCGCGAGCATGCAAATTTACAGTTACAGCTCGGTCTCGCCATTTCTTTACGAGGTGCAACACAATGCGAATTGAGGAGGGAGGTAAATTGCAACACGTTTTATCGTCCCGTCTATCTATTAACCTTGCTATTCAACCCACGCCAATCGATAAGCATATTTAAGTATTCGATGATTAATGCGCAACCTATTCATTGTCAAGCTTACGCAATTGTGCCCCCTTAAGGATCCGCATAGTTTTCCATTCACACCTTTGACAATCATTATTAACAGTTGATTCTGATTGTCTTATCGATCCAATCACTTGTAATACACACGCAAGTATTAATTCTCCAAGTAATTTAGTTATTCTCTAGTATTCTAGTGACAAAAATAACTCAACAGAAATTTTATTATATTCTAAAAAAATGGAAGAATTATTTCTCTTTTATTTATAACAAAAATTATATTTACTGACCTGTATATCCGGTGCTGCACGTGCACACATACTCGTGCAACGACTTGAGATTGCACGTGGCACCGTTGAGGCAGGGCGAGGAGTCGCAGGCATTTTCGATAGGAATTTCGCACAGGCTGGCGGTAAAGCCCACGGGACAGGAACACGCGAAGGATGGTGTACCACCCCCGATGCTCTCGCGCACCCTGCACGAACCGCCGTTCTGGCAACGCGATCCCGTGTAGCACGGATTCAAGTGTTGACAGTATTCCCCCACGTATTTCGATGTGCAACTGAAACAAAATTTACGATCGTGTGAATTCAAAGATCCATTAAATAAGGCAACTGCACGATTTTATATATAATTTTTTTTATATACATTATATATTAGATTTTATATATACATATATTATAATATATAATTTAACTTATTAATTTTACTGCTCTTCAGAAATTCAGAAATTTTATATCAACTTTCAAAATTTACATATTTTTTTTATATGAAAATGTTTTTCCGATTTTTAAATGTTTTTATTACATTTAAAGATCGGATATGCTTTAATAAAATAAATTTTCATTAATTTACAGATTTATTGCAATTTAGTCCTTATTAATTTTAAAAATAATATATAGTTAGCTATTTATAAATATATTTAAATATGATCTCAGCAGAAAAACTGTAAACAATTTGAAATTTCTTCAGAATCATAATTTTTAGCAGCTCGAGAATGTTTCCGAGAAATTAAAAATTCAAGCTCCTCAAGTTCCTTAATATTATTACATTTGCTCTTGTATTCCGTACAAATAAACAGAATAAAGAGGAAGATGAAGGGAGGCAGCACCTCGATCGACTCAGGTGGGCGGTTCCGAGGGGTACCATAATGCGTTCTCGCGAAAAGTACGATCTCTCGTATTGCGGTCGAGACTTCCACGAACGGCCCAGAAAGATGAAAAGCCTGAACAGGCTCCGTTACACGTATCATTAGATTCACCGTAAATACTTGAGAGTGCGCGCGCTGCATCTCCAAGAATCCCTGCGAAATTCATCGCGTGAAACGGCATGAGAAAAGGGCGAGCATTTGTCCTTCCAGAACACGGGAACAAAGTTCTTTCGTGACCTCACCACGAGGAGAGATATCCATTTATAATAGCTTCTCGAATATCTCGGTTCTCTGTCTACCTCAAGATCGAGACTTTTATTCTTGCCTTCTGTAAATTTAGCGAATTATTCGTATCTATTTTCATTATTAATAATAATATGCAAAACATGTGAAACCATTTATAAAATAAATTAGGATTTTGTTGTTAATTAAAATAATTTATTTTATTTTAATGATAATTAATTCATACATTTTATTTTAATTTATGTTAATATCCTACAAAATAATATTTTGTTTTATTTAAAAAACTGAACTTATAATAATTAATTTCTCTAAAAAAAAAATATAATTTTATTGGTGTTTCAAAAATTCCTTTAATATTATTTGTTAGATTTATAATATAATATCCGATCTTACACTCGATCACTCTATCAACGCCTATTAAAAAGCCTCATAGAATCGCTACAAAGTGACAGAGGAGATGCATGAATATCGTTCCAACGACGAGATCGATGACCGCGCTTTCTCAATAAGGAAATTATATTCCCTTCGTTCTGTCCCGGCTTTCGAAACGAAAAAAAGACGATGTTCTAACGGGCCCTAATGATCGCTGGACGAGGGGCACTTCATATATTGCAAGTTGCGATCGATCATGGCTTTTACATGGAAGTCCCATCGATACGCGAAGAAGCCTGGAGGGGAACTAGTACCCTTAAGGTAACTTGTTGTCTCCCCCTATGTGCTTTTTTTATGGCCGACCATAAAAATTTTTCTCAACTGCGCGTCCTTTACGTCGATCTCACCGTAGTGTCCCTCGTTACCTTGAAAGGATCTTCGTTATCTCTTCTTATGGCACGAGACAAATTGCAACGCGATTATGAAACGAGTTCACTCTCGAGTTGCTCTCGAGTTCAACGCGTGCCATATTTACGCACTTAACGCACAATGGCAATGATTCGTTTACTTCGGAAATATTATTGTAAACTATTGTTACTTTGTAAAATAATAGAATTTAGTTGGGAAAATTAATTTATAGAATCAAGCTTTCGCAAATAAATATCTTAAATCGAATTAAAAATTTAGGGTATTTCAATCTAAAATTCGTTTTGTATAAAAATATTTTATTTGTTAAACTTTCAAGATTTAAAGTCTTAAAATCTTAAAAATATTAAATTAAAATAATTAATAATAGGATATTTTACATAAATCTAACAAATAATATTATAAAGGAATTTTTAAAACATAAACAAAATTTTTAATTTTTTTAAAGAAATTAATTATTATAAATTTAGATTGAAGTAAAACAAAATATTATTTTAAAATAAAAATAAACTATTTTAATTAACAACAGTTTTAATTTATTTTATAAATAGTATTATTATAAAAAGACACTGACAGATATTCAAATATTTTACTTAAAGCCCGTTCACGTATACATATATGTATTTTATCAATAGAACTAAGATTAGCGACTGGCAGTATTCCTGGCACTAGCTGGCACTAACATATAGAAAAGTATCGAGCGCATTGTCCCCGCAGCTGAAGCTGCTTCGCTTCTGGTCCTCGACTTCTCTCACCGTTTTCCATGCACGCGCGATCGCTTAGAGAGCCGGCATCTCTATAAACGGAAGCGACGATTCCACGGCCATTACTTACTCGGCAGTGAATTTCTTCTCGGCTACCGGTCAGGGCCGCACCGTTTGGATTTATTTATTTCCACCCGCGATTATACCCGCCCTCGAACTACGCGGAGATGATAACGCGCGACTACCGATAATGCAAACAAACTAATGTCAGGGATAATAAATCGACGCGTCTTTTCATGCATGATACACTGAATACCCTCTTTTGAAACGTAGGATTATTTCTTAAGAACGTGGGATCGCGGAAACTTTGTAACACCATAATATACGGAATAATAACGGAAAACCCTGAGATACTGCGTTTAATAAAATAATATGCAAAACATCTGAAACTATAAAATAAAATAACCTAAGATTTGTTAAGTAAAACATTTTATTTTCGTTTTAATAATTAACTCATTCATTTTAATTTCAATTTATGTTAATATAACAATCAAAACAATATTCTTTTTTATTAAATCTAAACTTATAATTAGTTTCTTCAAAAAAAAAAAATATAATTTTATCTATGTTTCAAAAATTCCTTTAATATTATTTGTTAAATTTATATAATCTCCTTATTATTGTTTTAATATTTTTAAAATTTTAAGACTAAATCTTCAAAATTTAACAAATAAAATAGTTTCTTTTTTATAAATCTTATTTCCTAATATTATAACTAATTTATTTTTAAAGATTTCTTCAAATTTGCAATTTTTAAATATTTTTTAATAAGTTATAAAAAAGAAATATAATAACTTGTCGTACAAACTATTATACCTTTTGCATATTTTTTCCTATATAAATCATATTTCTTAATATTTTAATTAATTTACTTTTAAAGATTTCTTCAAATTTATAATTTTTTAAATATTTTTTAATAAACTTTTAATAAATTTTTTAAATATTTTTTAATAAATTATAGAATAAACTACAAAAAAATGTACTAGTTTGTCGTACAAACTTGCTACATGGTATGTTCATTACGAATCAATATCTTCTTGAAAAGCGCATAAGAACATATCGTTAACGCGGTGTCTCGCTACCGGTATCTAACGCGATAAGCCGATCAGAGACATCGCGCAAACGAGATTGTAATTATCGACACAAATGTTACAACATACGTACATCCTGCTTCTTAAGATAATCTTGCAAATACACAGATAGATATTCTTCCTGCAGGAGCATAGATAAGTGTAAGTGAACGAGCGTGTGATCAAGAATAGATTCATCGGACGATACCTTCTCCCTTATCACTAAGCTATGCGGGTTCTGCTAGATTCGTGTTATGCAGATTATCAATTCTACGTTGCTCCTGATACGCAGTGATATGATGATCGCATGATTCGGGAGGGGGGCAGGGAGCGTTTTATTAATCCAATAATTTAAAGATCCATCTATCCTGTTTCGCGACTGCGTGAAACCGGTTAGTGTAAAAGTCTTACAACTTTTATAGTCTTTCGTACGTTTATAAATGCACATGAGAACGACTGGCTACACGCTGCTTACTAATTACGACGGTCATCAATTACGTAATTATTTAAGCGCCAGCGCGGTCAACACTTCGAGAGAACGCGATTTGATAATACGCGAGAGGAAACATTGCGCGTTGCACGCATGCGCGATGATACATGACGGATGGTCTAAAAAAACTTATATAAAAAATTAAAATAAAATATATATTACATCATATCATAAAAATAAAAATGATAATAATAAAAATGATTCTTTAAAAAGGGTAAAAAATATATTTATATTTGTTTGTTTATTTTTTTTTCATACGTGGCATATTTATAATATAATATTATAATATATATTTGCTTATTAATAATCGTGACTGGTATAATATTAGGATAATAAAAAGAGTCTGATATTTGTGTGTGTGTGTGTATTGTGAACTTGGTAATATGTGAGAATATAGCTATTAATTATCACATTAATTATAACGTGTTTTATTGAGCACTCCATTTTTTTTTTGGACTCTGACTAGACAACTCTAACAATGCTAAGTAATAACTCAAACAAGCCTATAGAATCTCTCGAATATGCCTCATATTCCATCGGCAAACATAATATAAAATTGGGATGCATTCTAATTGAACGAGAAAACATAGAGCTCGGTTAACAATGGTAGAGAAAAATGAAATTATTAAAAGGGATAATTTTTACTCTAATTTTATGCGTAAAATTTTATTTCATCAGTAATAAAAATTCTGTTGGCGAAAATTTCGACGTGTCTAACGCAAACGGAAGCAAGAGTATCTTACATCAATTTTAGCCTCGTTTCGCATAATAAAGATTATTGAAATGATCGTACATTGTGTGATCGAGAACGTGGGAGTGCAAAGTTCTACTGGTTCCATGCCAATTTCCGTGGTCTCTTCCTAGTCCGCGAGCAAAGTTCTTAATTCGTTCACACGATAAATTAACAGACGCTGTACCCGAGTCTCTCCCTAGATTATATATACCAAAAATATAATTTCTCATTTTTAATAAAACGTTTTTTAATATTATTATTCAAAATTATTTGTTAAATTTATACACATAATGTCCTTATATTAATTATTTGAATTTAATATTTTTGAGATTTTAAGACTAAACCTTCAAAGTTTGAAACGAAAAAATATTTTTATCTTTATAAATCTCATTTCTTAATATTTTAATTAATTTACTTTTAAACATTTCTTCAAAAATTTGCAATTTTTTAAAATATTTTTTAATAAATTATGAAACAAAATATTAAAAAGAAATATAAGTTTGTCATATAAACTATTATACTTTTTGCATATTTTTTCCTGTATAAATCTCATTTCCTAATATTTTAATTAATTTACATTTAAAAATATCAATGTGTTTTAACTAATTACATATAATAACTTAATTATTAAAAATATTATATTTTTTCAATGACATATTTATTATTATATTAATTTGACGCAACAATACTTTTCTACGAAGAATCTGACGAGATTTCCCTAATTAGTTGAAACAGGAAGCCGATTAGATCTGCGAGGAACAAAAAGACTAAGATCCGAGATGCGAAATTAATAAAGCCGGATCGTCGGAATTCTTGCACATGGTCGCAGCATCCCAGCGTGGCATGTCCGCGCGAAAGATCGATAGCCGAGATTTCTGCGAAGTTAGCGAAGTCCGTGCGGTATCATCCGGAAATTAACGGATCGCTCGCCGAAATTGCCTCGTAAATCCGTGAGACCTCCCTCCCCATCCGCTCTCGACTCGCTCTTGTCTCCCCTGCCTTCGCCGCGGGACGACATGATGAATGGCCGTTTGTATTCTCCGTGATTCCGCAATCTAAACGACCATCTAATATTACGTCGCGCGTAACACCTCGGTAATAGGTTACCGATCTTTACCGATCTTGGGAGCTTAATTGACAAACGTGATGTGCGACATGGCAAGGCAATGACGATAAACGATAAATCGTTTTATTATAGTATTTACTGTTAATTTATATAGTATTTATTATATTATTTGCTATTATTTTAAAAATTATATTAAGAATCTTATGTATATTCAGTTTTTATGAATATCATGTCTTAATAAAATTCTAAACTTTTGAGTACCACCTATCTGTATATGTTTAATTCCAGATATATGTGTGTGAGAGCTTCTTCCAAAAAATTGCAATCCAAAGTAAGTAGAAGAAGCGTTAAAAATTACATTTTAAATACGTATGATTTTATTAGCAACTTTTTCAATGAAATTTTACTGCCATAATCAGTGAGACATAAGATAAAGAAGAAAAGTGATAAGTATTTTCACTGATTCAATTTAAGAGAGTAAAAATAAATTGATAAAGGCTCTTCCCAATATATGACGAAGGGGAGAAAAGGCAATTAAGAGCCAGCGCGGTAATTCGTACGCATATGTTTTATTACAGTCAAATTACATTGACGTTTTAACTAACAATAAGTGATAATAAGCATAATTATAAAAAGCGTACGTTTCGATCCTCTTTTTTGGACTATCTTCAGTGCAATTACAAAATAAATGACATATATTAAATTAAAAATATAATAAAATATATTACATTACAAAAGCAATTTGTAATAGGAATATACCGAACTTGAGTGAGTCACACACGTTGTATAGAAGGTAAAAGTTAACAAACAACGAACATTCGAGATAGAAAGTCAAATCTCTTCATATCGCACGATCCATAAAGTAAATATAAATACAGAGGGGTGTTTACAAATAAGATAGTATGATATTCAAAGTTTCTCTAATTTACCGATTATATCCGTATAAGTATAATATAAACATTTTATGTCTGCCTGAAAATTAAGACTATTTTTTTGCCTTTTAATGTACATCACTTCAGAAATTAGACGTTTCTTAAGCAAAGATTCACTATTCAGAATCTCGACTTCATCCCAATCAAAGAGAGCAATTAATCAATTTCTCACATATATCAAATAATTTTTGAAACGGACAAAGATTAATATTTTTTATTTCAAAAAAATATTTGTCGGCTTTAAAAGTATCTTTATTAAAAATTTCATTTTTGTCATAAATCTCCATAAATGACCAATGTTAAAAGAATAAAAAAAAAATCGAGATATTAAATAATTCTATAAATATGAACATATCTCTCTCTCTCTCTCTCTTTCTCTCTCTCTAATAATCTAAAAATACACAATTTTTCTGCGTGTGATACGCATATCATATTCGTAACATTTTGATTGAAGGATATAAATGTACATTGCTGTCAATATTGACACATGCGAGATTATAGTCGCCATACGCTACAGGGAGCGCAACTTTTTTCTCCAAAATATTCGCGGCGCAATTTTACGAAGGAGAAAAGCAGAGAGGTAGAAGGAGAGCGAGAAAAAAAAATATAAAAGCGACTACCGTCATCCCCCGCCGATAATGCGCGGCACTTAGCACTAAAATGGCAGCCTCCGGTGTCATTACGAATCGTCCACTTAGCCGGTAATAACCCGGCAGTCCCAGACGGAACGGAAAGTCAAGCGTGAGCAAAACGAACTCGAGTATCTCGAATCGAGGATCTCGCGGGAAGGAGGGACCCCTTTCCTCTCCCGCGGTTGATCGTATATCAAGAACGGCACGATAAGTTTTCGAACAACGTATTCTACCAATTTTACGTTTGCATCGAATCACATCTGGACATTGCAGAGGAAAAAATAAACGATTTTGCCAAATAATTATAGATTCAAAATGTAAATTGCCGACAAGATAGTTGTGAACAAAAATCTCTCTATATATATATATATTATATAAATTTAAAATATATATATGTTGAAAAATTACACAGACATTTTTTTAAGATTTAGATTGCACAATATGAAATATTAATGTATAAAAAAATCAAGTATTACTTCACGGCAATATTTTCTATGAGAAATCAACATCATTAAAAGTATACTGTACGCTATACTTTCCTCTCGTCGAGATGGATGATTTCCGGATGTCGAGAAATATGAGCCATCGCCGCTCAAGAGGATAATTGCTGTAAACGAATGAGGATCGAGTCGATGTTTCCATAAGGAGATTTGGTGAGAGAACGCATCGTTAATTATTACTTTGTCAGCGCTATCGAGAGACACGGTAGTATTTCGCGCCAAATTTCTTCAGAGATATTCTTACAAAAATAATAATATTAAAAATTAAAAATTTTTTCAAAAATTGAAAATTATATAATTAAATACAAAATAAAAAAAAAAATATGCTAATTGTAAGTTAAATATGCTAATGAAATTGGCAGCGCTGTTCTTTCAAGTTTTCAATTTTTTCAATTTTTCAATTTTTTTATTTTGTGTTAAATTTTGTATTTATTTTTTTTTTTTATTTTTTTATTTTGTGTTAATTTCCAGTTTTCAATTTTTGAATCTATAGATTTATATAAAAATGTTAATTACTATAAATATTTGTATTTTATAATAATATAGATATACTCCATTTAAACTTAATATATCCCTTTAATCTCTTCAAGGCTCGATATATAACTAAACCTGAAATTAAATATCTGTCAAAGCAAAGTTCTTTTTTTTTTTTTTATCAATTTTCCCTTTCTGGGCTTCTTTTGTATAAGAGAAATTTATTCCCTCGATGATGTAATAAATTTTATATCGCCCAGACAAACGATTTCCGAATGTTGAGAGATAATCGCTATAATTACATAAGATAATCGCTATGAATTGATCGCGAGAGATAAGGGTCGCTTATTATATCGGCCGCTAGTGGCCCCATCGGATTTGGTACCGGAACTGACGACTCTTCGAAAGTGAAGGCATTCGGCTGCGATAAATCCCCCGGTTTCTTTCGGCACGAGTTCGAATTACTTCGACGAACGAATGAAGCGGAGAGGAAGCGGAGAGGAAGGAAGGCACGAGTATCCGCAGCAGAAAGAGACGAGACGAATAAGAGAGAGAGAGAGAGAGAGAAGGGAAGAAGAGGACGAAAGAGAGAAAAAGGGGTAAAGACAGCTGTTATTGGTGGCTCTTAGCCGGGCAACACGCTTCGTCGGTCGCATAAATGACTCGACCGAACCAAGATCGGCCGTTTTTGCAAGAAAGATCGGCCGCCGCCGCCTCTTTTTCCGGCCACCATCAACACGAGCAATTGCACTCGTCGAAAAGCGGACACGCCGCGATCGCGGATCGGCGATCGTTTTATGTAGGCGAAAAGCCGCGAGCGATTTTTCGCCGGCGAATGATCGATCACTCAATGTCGCTACGTGATCGCCGCTCAGAGCGCAAAAAAACAACTTACACATATAACAACGATGGAGGTATCCGATCCGTATATCAATGTTTTGTCAAACGAGATATTTTTAGCAAAATTAATATAATACTTCATCTAAATGTCATTAAAAATCGATCCCAAGATGATTAGTCAAAGGATCCGCAAAAATGACATTAGCTATGCATTAAGATGATATTATTTCATAAAAACTGATATGCCATTCGCAAAAATATGATATAATAATGTAAAGTTTTTTAAATTAACTTGTAAAAAAATCGCGTCATAAGGAATGCGTGAAAAAAATAAAATTTTTAATAAATAAATGAGTCCTGGTTAGATTTTCGAATTATAAGCAAGAGACATATTGATACTTCATATAATATCGGGTTTTGTGTAATTTATATCCATGAAGAAGAAAACTTTCTAATTAATAATAGGTTAGAATCTCCTATTGATCTTACGATCCTGGCGCTAACGTAGCGATTTACCGAACCCTGAGGCCAGGTAAAAACGATCCTTTATAAAGGATTTCATTGACCACTAATCTTTCTAATTTCTAACTTATATTTCGTCTAGATTATATACGAAATCAAGATCAATTTCTATAAAAATACAATCAAAATGATTAAATTGGTACTCTGTATAGAAGCATTATTAACATTACACAGAGCGTTTTATATAATAATTTATCTGGTTTTACACGCGAATATTTCCTTCTCACCAGGAAATATTTGTAAATTTTTTCCTGCTAATAGATTTAAAATTAATAAATAAACTAGCAAATGAGATCCAAACAAGGCAATAAAAAAATTAATAATGTAACAAAAATTATTGATATATATTATTGTCAGATAAAATACAAAATAGAGAGAGAGAGAGAGAGAAAGAGAAATATAATTTTATGGGAGTTATTTTTCGTTCATGACATTCCGAATTAATAGATTAATGCAGATTTTACAATCGGTCAGCGAGGAGTTAATTTATCTCTTATTTTCTTTCTCCTACACAATTTGAATAATACATTTATTATATTTTATGTATAATACTTTGCAAAAAAAGAATATTAATAAAAAAGCTTTGATATAACAAAATAAAAATAACAAAATAAAAATATACTAAATATAATAATAAAATAAAAATATACTAAAGGAAATAAAAAGTTAAATTAAAAGAATTAAAGTTTTACATTAAGCTAATATAAGAACTAGTATGAAAATAACTTGCATTGATACGCGAATAAGAACGATTGCGATAAATAAAAACGATCGTTTGAAATTACAAAATTCTTTTTGTAGAGCGAACAACAAAATCTATGACCGATTACGAAACAGTTACGGCGAATAAGCGAGTCCCATAAAACCCGAGCGCACCTCTTCGGAGAAGTTCTCGGTGGAATGACGGTAGTATCATGAAAACTCATCTGATCCTCCGCTACGGGATGGCAGACGGAGACAGGGGAAGGATACGACTCTCGGCACCAAGATCACCAGTCAGCCACCAGCCATCACCACCCACCATCAATGCTCGGTGGACCGCCCAACCACCCGTGTCGGGTCCATTAGTGTCTCGGCTTGTAATTTGCCGCGCCGAATGTTAATGGACTTCGGGAGATCTTTCCCCCTCCCCCTTCGTTTCCCTCGCCCGAAAAACTCGCTCTTGGTACACCGCGGCCTCGCGTCTTATGTTAGGACCGGAAAGGACCCGGAGCGTTCAGAAAACTACCGAACCCGAAAAAATGAGTTAACGATGACGCCTGTAATAGGAAAAAATATTCTACCATTCTCTTGGTCTAGAAGCATGTAATTAAGTCGGGGGGACGTTGATCACTCTAGCGCTCGCGGCGAACCGCTAATTAAGAAACGCCACCGTAATACCGTCGTCGTCGAATTAGCATCTATTAAGGCCTGGAGCGTCGCCGACAGAAAACCGATGCTGATTGTCCGAGAGAGAGTCGTTGATGCACGGGAGGAGCATGGTGGAAGGTCAATGGTGATTCGTCGAATAATTAAGAGTCGACGGACGCGGTCAATTAACGGAAGGGGAGAGATAAGGATCCAAGAACAGGAAGTTGTCGCGATTCGATCGTGTTCGATCGATCCGCGATCGAAGGTCAAACGTGATTTATTGAAAAGCTTTCGGGAATAAAATATTACTTTTCCACTCGTATAAAAAGTCTTTCTCTTTCATTTAAAATTCGTTGTAAAAACAAAAAATTAAATAGCGGAATTTATTATATAGAATATTCCCATTTCTTCAAAACCAGAATTTTTATTTTTTCTAGAAATAAAAAATAATAAAATAGTAAATAAATTAATAATAAATTTATATACATATATTAATGCTTTATATAAATTTAAATTCCTTTCTCTTTAATTTAAAATTCTTTAAACAAAATTTTAAAAAGAAAAAATTGAATAACGCGATTTACTGTATAAAATATCCTCGTTTCTTCAAAACTAGAATTTTTATTTTTTCTAGAAATAAAATAATAAAGTAGTAAATAAATTATTAATAAATAAATTAATAATAAATTTGTATATACTAATACTTTATATAAATTCAACTTCTTATTTTGATATAAAAATTTAACTGAATATAGAATATGTGACAAAGAAATATATGATATTTTAATTAATTACTTTCACTATTTAAACACGTATCTTTTTATATTTAAATAATAAAAAATCTGATTTCTAAGGTACTGGTAGGCAATATACGGTAAAAGGAGACATGTGTATTTAATTATGCGCGCGTAAGTAGGTGGAGAATGCGGAAGTTGCGATAAAAATCTCGAAGAGAGAGAGAGATCGATGTCACAATCGATATGCCCGGTTTGTATTCTTTAATATTTAAATGGCCGTAATGATCTGGGATGGGTCATGTATTCGGGCCAACAACAGGTTATATTAGAGTGTAAATTCAGTTTTTATGCGTATATACTGGAAGAAGAGAAGAGAGAGAAGGAAGGAATTTTTGTTGGGAGGTGGTAGGAAAGAAAAAATAGGAAAGGAGATCTCCGGGATGTGAGTCAGGCGCGCTACACACTGAGCCACCGGAGGCCCCTATATGCCCGGTTAAGAGACAATCAATACGTTCTGAAGGCTCATGAGAATAAAGAAGCGCTTTTGTGAAAGTGTTAGTAACATCGGGTAAAATTTCCCACATGGATAAAGTGACTGCGGGTTAACGGGGTCGTCTTACTTTGCGGGGGAGCAGACATCACTTACATATGAGATGAATAAACACCCCTGTTTACGAGAATATCCGATTGCTCGGATTACTGATGATTCCCCATTACTTACTCTCTAATTAAGTTTAACGAGATTCGTCTAGAAGTCTAACTAATAAGATCGGACAGGAGTAAATAACATATTTCTAAACATATCTCCTTTTTTGTATTATTTAATTCTAAAATATAAAACGATGATATTAGATTTAATTAAATTCATATATTTAATTAAATTAATATAATAAGATTAAATTAAAACGAAATAATATTTGATTTAATTATTAATAATGTGAAGAGAACATTTTTACGAGAATTATTTATATATTATATAAAAAAAAATGTTATTCATTTATAAATATCACAAGTGAAATTATTATGCAACGAAACTCTGATCAACTGCTTTTCGCAAACACTTTGCAATAAAATAATTATACTTTTTTCTACCGCAAATTGCGAATAATTCCAAGATAAGAAAGGATAGAAGATAAAGTAACATCGATCATCATCTGTAAAAAATAATATTGCACCTCTTGCTCTACAATATTTGAAAAAAAAAAAAAAAAAAGAAGAAAATTCGATATCGAGTCCCCAAAAACGAAATTCATAAAAAGAGAAATGGACCGAGACGTGTTCCCAGGAGAAGAGGACGACGACGTTGCATCCTGCGGCTTTTGAAACGTAACACTCGGCGGGGCTCGTGTGGTCGACACGATCGTAAAATGCGAGAGCCCGCTTGACTATTGCGACAGCGAACGAGCGTGTCTTGAAAGAAGAAGCAGAGGACGGGCACGACAAGACGGGTCATCGGCTTTTTTAACACACGACCTGCGGTAACGCCATAGGTGATCGCGGTCGCGCCGCCAGTGCTCGCATATACATGCATAGGGCGATTCACGCACGTGCGTGTACCGAGAATGGAAAGGTGTCGTTACTCGTCACCGCAAATCGCGATACACTCTCTCAAAACAAACGAGAGGTATTCTCTTTCCTAGAAGATATCGATCGAAAATATTTTGATCTCTCGCCGAGTATAAAAATGTAATTGTCTTTATTATATGTAATTTATATGTAATTTTTTATATGTAATTATTATATATAATTTATATGTAATTTTTTATATGTAATTATTATATATAATTTATATGTAATTTTTTATATGTAATTATTATATATAATTTATATGTAATTTTTTATATGTAATTATTATATATAATTTATATGTAATTTTTTATATGTAATTATTATATATAATTTATATGTAATTTTTTATATGTAATTATTATATATAATTTATATGTAATTTTTTATATGTAATTATTATATATAATTTATATGTAATTTTTTATATGTAATTATTATATATAATTTATATGTAATTTTTTATATGTAATTATTATATATAATTTATATGTAATTTTTTATATGTAATTATTATATATAATTTATATGTAATTTTTTATATGTAATTATTATATATAATTTATATGTAATTTTTTATATGTAATTATTATATATAATTTATATGTAATTTTTTATATGTAATTATTATATATAATTTATATGTAATTTTTTATATGTAATTATATATGTTACTTATATATAAATATAGATTATTCTGAATAGATTAAATTAAATTAAGTATAAATTATTAAATATAATATAAATAATTATATTTAATCAAAAATTGGCTATTAGAGTATTTCTCATCGTTTTACACGAATATCAGCACATCATCAATATATTCTAGTGTAAATTGTTGATGTTCACGCAGTCCATAATCCTTGCATAAATAAATCAATCTGTGTCTTTATATATGAATGAGTGAAAAATTCCCATACATTACTGTAAGATCTCTATTACGGGCAGCGTACTACCACGATGTGCGCTGTTTGTAGTAATAATAAACTTTACTTGTACTTTTTTTCCGGTGCGTTTAACGCGCACTCTCGAGCATGTAAAACAGAGACCCTGTTTTTGTCAGCTCTCCTTGTCGACGACGACGATGACGATCGGTACCATGTGCATCGCAAGCATGCTTTTAAGCTATCGAGTGCAAAGGGGAATGAGAGAAAGCGAAAAAAGAAAGAAAGAAAGAAAGAAAGGAGGCAAAGAGAAAGAGAGGACTGGAAAAGGTGAGTAGGTTCTCACGGAGGGCAATGGTTTATTTTTGTGCCCCCTCTCGCACTTGAAGAGAGGGTGGTTCATTGATAAGGTAATGGTCGCATGATACGTCGTTAAGTTTAACGTCCTGAGAACGTAATGCGACGCTTGACAAATATACTGTCGCGCGCGGCAAGTGTGTGAGAAGAGAGTATTATATATTACGAGAAAAAATGTCAACGTTTCCATATCTCAAGACAAAATTAAGTATAAAACACGTGTAATCAACTTTACGTCGATATACTTTTCTCATTTTTTGATTGACATTTTATTTATATACAGGGGCACTATTGAGAGAATTTTAACAAATGAGATAAAAAATGGAGAGATTAGTCTCGTTTTAAAAAATTTCTGACAGATTAAACTTCAAATTAATATATTTTTTTTATTAACGCAAGAACAGAAACAAAAAAGGACTATTTAACACGTGCAAACCCGACGGCCATTGACGTTAAACGTTAGTATCACAACAGATGAAATTTGTACAAGAAACATTTCCGTTTAATTTGACGCTACACCATGTCCAAGAGAGTATAATTTAGCTGTCAAACGCGATAATGTTTGTCGAGAGCCACCGCGAGTCGAGGAGTCGTCGGACAACGCGAGGCGTTGAAATGAGGGGGCCGAGCAAGAATTCGATCGATCCGGAGATTCGACGGGCGAACGGATAGCCGGGTGTAATTATCGAAAAATCGTGAGGGGATCTGGGTCGTCGATTGGAAGAGACGAGAAGAGGAGAAGACTTCTCGAAGGAGCCCAATTAGATCTCGGCGACGAGATCTCGTGCCGTGCCTGTCGGCCATGTGTGAGCATTCACCGGCACAAGAAGTGCCGGCACTTTGTCGATCCCTCAGGATCGGGTATACACGATTCTCTTTCCGGCAACGCAACGCGTGATTAACTCATTCGAAAGAATCAATGACGCTGCTGATCGTGAATCCAATGAGTGATCCCTTCACAATGGAATAGATAGATAAATGGTAGATATTTATCTATATATATTATATATGTCGTAGCCAGATTAAATAATCCGTCATTTTATAAAACGTCTAGGCATTTTATAAAATGCGGCTACATTCTCAAATCATGGTTGAAAATGAAATATTTTACAATCTGGCTAAGAATTTTAATTTTTTTTTTTTTTTTATAAAAAGCTAACAAACGATCCGTCATATTGTCAAACGCAAGGATTTGTACATTGTTTTAGATTCTGGCTTGTTTATTTCAGTCATTTTATGAATTGTTTTTGTAGAACAGCTATTTATAAAAAATTAATAAGTAATTATGTTATAATATTAATAAGTAATTATATGTATTTCTAAATGAGAAAAAGCTTGTATGAACACTTGTTGTATTTATTATTTATTGTATTTATGAATATTTATTGTATTTATATTACAATTAGACTTGAAAATAATATTTGAAAACAAATAATAAAAAGAAATATAAGCGTGAAAAAAAATTTTAAAAAGACATTTATTATGACTATTTTATCAAATGTAACAAAGTAATATCGGTAAAAACGCGCCGTTCAAGAAAACGACTCATATGTGTATCTAACAACATATCCTGATAAATTAAATCTAATAATAATTAAATAAAAAAATTTATTATTAAATAAAATTTAATAATAATTTAATAAAAATTTAACATAATAATAATTTAATCTATCTTATGAAAAACTCGAATAAATTACTTTGAACATAAAATCAATTTTCTCACGGTTTTGGAAAAATAAGTTATATTGAAATTATGTTTGGAAATCAATATTTGACTAACGGTCAGTTCATTTTTCATTTATATCAATATAAATTTCAATTTTTAGTTCACGATACAATCCTCAACGCATAGCACATTTCCAGACTTCACATGACGTCACGCGAAGACGAAAACACGCTTGGTGGCCATATGGGTTGTCGTGCGAAAGGGTTACAGGCGCGAAAAAGCGCGAGAAGGGAAAAAACCGTAGAACGAGAAAAAGGAAATAGGGGAGTAGAGGAAGCAAAGAGCAAGATGCAAGTCGTATCGTCGATAGTTTACGGCGTTTGCGTAGCACCATGTGTGTGTCCGTGTTGCGTTCCTCTCCCTTCCCCTCTTACTATTTTCTCCCTCTGCACTCTTCTTGACAACGGGTAGAAAAAGTCTCCCTCGGCTCTTCTTTTTTTCTTTTTTTTTTTTTTTACCGAAGCGTGGCAATGATATTTCCGTCTGCTTACTACGAAGCCGGCAAACAGGTCGCTGGAGTATTTTTCTACGGTGTCCCCTTTTTTTCTTCTCGTGACATGCGTAAGGATCTTACTCTCGTCCTGTTCTTTTGCTCCTCTTCGGGACTATCGTGTTGGAAAATATACACTCCTCTCTCCAAAGAACCGGAACTCGAGGGATTGTCCATGTAATAGGGTCGATGCCATGGATGTGTATATACATATATAGTAGGAAACGATAGGGATAAAGATTTTGAAACGATCTTCCTATTCGAATAAATTTAAAAAATAATTTTCTAACAAAAATAATTCCTCTTTTCAATTCTCGAGATTCAAAATAATTCCGAGAAATTAATCCATAACATCGTACTTTAATTTTCCCAATTTTAATTTCGTTTATTTATTGCTTCAAATAAATAGAGGAAGTGAAGATAATTTTCTGTTGATATCAGATCGATCGAATGAAAAAAGGGAAATAAGAAATTCGAGATAGAATGTACATGTCGCAATTTGCGGTGATAAATGATCGATATTAGTAGTATAGATCGACCGGGGTAATCCAGAACGCCTGGAAGAAGATATCGAGAGCCGCCAAAGGAAGAAACGATTTTCAAGCCACTTATGAACGCACGTGAGGATCTGATTGTCAGATCTTCGCGACTTACGCAGAGCAGATTACGTATCGTAATGTACGTATGTGCGCGTATCTCGATCGCTGATCTCGTCAAGGTCGTTCAGGTGTGGCTCCATTGCGAGAAATTGCTGGCGATCATGATA
This sequence comes from Formica exsecta, assembly GCF_003651465.1. NCBI lineage: Eukaryota > Metazoa > Arthropoda > Insecta > Hymenoptera > Formicidae > Formica > Formica exsecta. The sequence goes on from NW_021848663.1 coordinate 321,997, forward strand.
ATCGAGATGCATAATCCCATCTCTCCATTGCGTTCGATGAATTCCGCGTGCAATTTAAATCTAATGCGATCGGTATCTCTTGTTAAAAAAAAAAAAGTCTTTCGTAAAAGATACAATGTAAGTATTCGGTCTCTCCCCAGATTGAATCGATTTTTGATATATCGTACCTAGAGATGTAAACAGAAAAAAACACAAAATGTTCTTTTTTTCATTAAAAAACTGTTTTTTTTAATGCGAAAAACATGCCTAGTTTTTTTTCAATTTTTTTTTCCCCAGATATTTAATATCTTTATATTTTGATTACTGCAAATTGATTTTTTATTATTTTTAACTTTTTAGATGAACTTAAATTTGAATTAACCATTATTATTTTAAATGTAGCTCGCATTCCAATTGGCTATAATAATATAGTTATATGCATTTAATTGAAAATTATCCGAATCATATCGAGTTTGATGTAATTTGTTGCAAAAGTCTCATTAAAATTTTCAAAAAAAAAATTAATTAAAAATAAAAGAACTTTAGTTTTTTTTTTAACTGGGTTTTTTTACATCTCTAATCGTACCTAAAATATCATATGTTTCGTCGTTAAAAATTATCGATAACGATCTGTTCGACAAAGAGAGGATGTAACAAGAAAGTGCACTGTAAAAAATTCTCTAAAAATTCAGACATATTTTTGCCTGAAGTTTTAATCAATTTTTTTTTTACAGTCTGCCCTTTTCGCGTCGTCTTCATTTTCACGTCGGGCTACGTTCGCTTGTTTCGAAAATCGAATACGAGCATCCGTTAGGGACGCCTCGGTCACGCTTTAGCGGAAAACGGCGCGAAACCGCAGCGACGAGATTGCAGGCGGTGAGGCCGCTTATTCGCGTTTACGCCGATGTAAAACTCCCTCCGGGTCGACCGCGGACAGATACCGGAGGTATTCGCGTACCTTCGATGTGGATCAAGGTGGGACTCGTTTTCCTACGGAGTTCCCAGAAACCTATCCGTCCGACGTTACGTAGGCGGACACAGTCACCTCTCTCGGTCTGTCGCGATGCATTCCTCGTTGCTTAGAATCCGTACACATTGTACACACTACATCATATTGATATAGCGGTCTGAATGTAATCACGCATTCTTATTACACATATTTAACATTAATTTTAAATATTAAAAAAATTCAAAAAAAAATTCTATAAATTTTATATGTAAAATTTACCAGGGTGTCTACTCAAATCTTGTAAAAAAATTCCCTAACAATTCCCTGTGTTTTCAGGTATTTTTGTTCAAAATTCCAGGTAAAAAAAATATTTTAAAGATTTTTTGGTGCAATTTCCTAAAATAAGTTTTTATTGTACGCGTTTTTTAATGTTTTTCATTCAAATGAAGGAAAAACATAAAGCCACTTAAGTTTTAAGTACTAGATTTACAAATATACTGAAAAAAACTGAATAGCTTTTGTTAAGATAAAAATTTTTAATTTGTATAACATTTTCATTTTTTATTAGTAAAAATTAAAATAAAGAAAATGTATTGCATATTCAATATTTTGTTAAGACATTGAATATATAAATAAAGATTGATATATATTTATAATATATTTTAAATACATAATTCATAACTTGGTTTATCGCAGACTGCTTACAATATAAGAGCAAAATTATCAGAGAATTTTTTTAAAAAATTCCCCGGATCCCAATAAAATTCCATGAAAATTCCCTGATTTCTCCAGGTAAAAAAAATTCCTTGAGAATTTCAGATTTTCGATGTTTTCCCAGGGAGTAGACACCCCGTTTTAAATAGTCATTTTTTGTGTATCATGTATTTTTTT
>NW_021848663.1:326726-341875 GCF_003651465.1 Formica exsecta
TATTTTTAAAAAATAATTTTAAAAAAATTTGTTTTTTTCAATTAAAAAAACACGTTTTTTTTTAACTGGGTTTTTTTACATCTCTAATCGTACCTAAAATATCATATGTTTCGTCGTTAAAAATTATCGATAACGATCTGTTCGACAAAGAGAGGATGTAACAAGAAAGTGCACTGTAAAAAATTCTCTAAAAATTCAGACATATTTTTGCCTGAAGTTTTAATCAATTTTTTTTTTACAGTCTGCCCTTTTCGCGTCGTCTTCATTTTCACGTCGGGCTACGTTCGCTTGTTTCGAAAATCGAATACGAGCATCCGTTAGGGACGCCTCGGTCACGCTTTAGCGGAAAACGGCGCGAAACCGCAGCGACGAGATTGCAGGCGGTGAGGCCGCTTATTCGCGTTTACGCCGATGTAAAACTCCCTCCGGGTCGACCGCGGACAGATACCGGAGGTATTCGCGTACCTTCGATGTGGATCAAGGTGGGACTCGTTTTCCTACGGAGTTCCCAGAAACCTATCCGTCCGACGTTACGTAGGCGGACACAGTCACCTCTCTCGGTCTGTCGCGATGCATTTCTCGTTGCTTAGAATCCGTACACATTGTACACACTATATCATATTGATATAGCGGTCTGAATGTAATCACGCATTCTTATTACACATATTTAACATTAATTTTAAATATTAAAAAAATTCAAAAAAAAATTCTATAAATTTTATATGTAAAATTTACCAGGGTGTCTACTCAAATCTTGTAAAAAAAATCCCTAACAATTCCCTGCGTTTTCAGGTATTTTTGTTCAAAATTCTAGGTAAAAAGAATATTTAAGAGATTTTTTTTTATAATTTCCTAAAAATGATTTTTTTTATTGTATTTTTATTTTCTATTATAAATTCTAATGCTTGTTACTCATATGAAGGAAAAGTACAAAGCCATTAAGGTTTCGAGTGCTAGATTTACAAGTGTACTGAAACAAAAAAAACTAAATAGCTTCCGTTAAGATAAAAATTTTTAACTTGCATGACATTTTTATTTTTATCACTAAAAAATTAAAATAAATATTTTATTAAGATTTAATATAGATATATAGATATAAACCGAGAGATAGATATATATTTATAATATATATTTTAAACACATAATTCACAGCGAATTGCAAATTTCTTACAGTATAAGAGCAAAATTATTAAAGAGAGAATGTTTTTAAAAACTCCCTGTCAGTCTCAATACAATTCGAATTCTCTGATTTCTCCAGATACAAAAAAAATTCCTTGAGAATTACAGGTTTTCCATGCTGTCAATTTACGTAGAATGTTGAGTAAGAAGTACTACGTACAAATGTCAATGTTCGAGATTGAGATACTATCTTTTTCTGTAATAGAATATCATTTTGTCACGACAAGAGTCCTGCGAATGCGATTGCTAAAGGGTGCAGTTCACCCTTCACCGACGTGGGAGAATTCTTTGCTTCGATAATTACGGCGCGTATTTAAACTGGATTTATCGTCGGATAAAGTCGCGCGCACAAATACCGCGAATGCCGCGAATAAATATGCCGGCTTGTGTAAGTGTATAGTGTATATAATCATACTATCTTAATCACTTCGGCCGGAATTTTACACATTCGTCTCGTAATAAAGTGATCCTTTATGCAACGCTAGATCAATATTGCGAAAATAGACACGCATAAATATTAATGTTGTCTGACACATGATATTGACGTTACAATGTTTTTTTTTTTGCGTCTAACATTCAGCAATTATCGCACCGCAAAAATATCGCAATCAATGCTAATCAGCAACCGGTTTCGTCTACGATTTAAGGTAAAAGTACCGATTGCCGGACATGTCCCTATATCCGGACATTTACATGAAAATTTATCATTATTAATCTCAAATGAATTATTTATTATATCAAAATTTGATTGCAAAATCTTTAATTTAAGAATATTTATATAGTAAGACATTTTTAAATATTATAAAAATTAACATCCAATAAAAAGGTAAGTTTGTTACGTAATTAGACGAAGGACATATTTTGACAACGCTCTTAAAATTTTCTTAAGAAAATTCGTCTTACTTATTAAAATGATTTCGCTATTGTAAATTTTCTCTTAATTTTCTTATGATTCATTCCTTCTGATATACAGATCATGATCTAGAGAACATTTATTTGAGAGAAATGGTTTCTTCATCATTTAAAAGGGCTTTATTATGACCAAAAAGAATATCTAAAAGTACGATGAAGAAAAAAACTGAAAAAATAATTTAAAGAAAGTCAGAGATGGAAAATAAATCTCAATACTATCTATTATAAAATCATTATAAAAAGATTATATTTTTATAATTATAAAAAAGTTATATTTCTGAATATATAATTTACAATAATGTTCATAAATAAATTATAGTTACTATATATACAAAATCGTTAGAAATCATTTCATTTTATTTACATGATAAACGTGTCCGGATATTGGGACGAAAAAGTTTAGTAACTGGGACAAGCATTTTCGATGTGTCCGGATATTAGTTCATTTGCATGCTTTAAAATTTTTATTACTATTAAAATAATTTTAACACTTTTCATGTCTTTTATGCGTCAATAATAAGCTTTTATATTTTACCTTTCAATTGGTTACATAATTAAATCATTAAAAACCGTGAGTACTTATAAAAATTGAGCAAAATCGTACTAGTATCGTTACATGTCCGGCTATTGGGACGTTTACCTTACCTACCATATGCAATAATTATAACGCAACAAGAGTGACATAGTTTTCTCAAATGCGGTAAAAATTAAAACCTATTATTAGCACTTAATTTTAATTGCATAATCTTTTTAAATTAATCTTTATATTTTTAAATCTTTTTAATCTCTATATTTTCAATCTTTTCTATTTTTAAATTTTTTTTATTTATTTTTTAATCTTTATATTTTTAATTTTTAATTTTTAAATTAATCTTTTAATTTTTAATTACTTTTCTGGAATATATCATTGTCGATAGCTGTTCTCACCGCAATTTGAACAGCGTATGATAAACATAACAAAATAATATGTAAATCACTGTAATACTGGCGACTACTCGACCTCATCATCGATGTATACTTCGAGCATATACAGAGCCTAAGTATGTACGAAAGTAAGATCGGTGAGAATCGAAGTCTGTCGGGTTGACCTCATGAGCGGGATGTCAACGAGCTTAAACTCCAGCCATTGGCGGTCATCGTTCTCTTCTCTCGGCGAGCAATAAACGCAGCTTTGAAAAAAGACTCGCATACGATGATGCCTCGTCGAAGGCGAATGTAATAAACGTTGAAAACAATTGGCACGCGATTGATGGGGAAAATGAGGAAATTGAAGGAGTAAAAATTGACAATTGACCTCGAATCCTTCTTCTTTCGTCGGTTGTAACGAAAAGAAATGATAAATGCCATCGTCTCTCTCTCTTTCTCTCTTTCTCCGATCATAACATTAATAAACGATAAATGGCGTTCAAATCGACTTCTGAAATAGTTGTGAGAGTTCCATTCGTTGCGGCCGCTGCAATCAAGACGCGGTCACGATCAGAAAATAGAGAATTGTACGCTGCGAGGATTCCGTTGATAAGAGGGCTCGGTATAGTGACGAGGTAGAGAAAGAGAGACGGAAAAGCATAAAGAGAGAGAAAAGGGGGAGAGAAGAGGAGCGACCAAAATTGGTGAGAAGCAAACAAAGGGTTGCGGGGGACCGAGTAAATAAAGGACCGCGGATTCTATTAGCGACGGTCTGCCCCTCCTCCTACTGGAACAATAAAATGACGAGGATGGACGAGGTCGGTGAAGAGAGAGAGAGAGAGAGAAAAAAAAGAAGAAAGACTAAGGAAAAAAGAAGACGGCATCGCTCACACAGAGCTGTCCGCTAATCTTCTTTCGTCTCCTCCTCTCTCTCTCTCTCTCTCTCTTTCTGGTCTGACGGAGGCGGATCGCGCTTTGTCTCTGCGGTTTCTGCGAGCTGCTTTTTTTCTCGCAGAAAGATATCTTTCTTCCTCTAGAAAATCCTCCCCAGCTGAGAGAATGGATAATCGGAGGGTTCGGCCGAGAGACAAATCAGGAACGCGGCGATTATTTCGACATAAAAATCTTTAATACATTAGGAGAAAGTATCGGTTTGCGGTGTACGATGTTGATAATCTCAATAGGGGTAACGCTCAAGCAAACCGCATTGAAAATCTAGTAGAAATATTTAAGACTAAATGCTGAAAAATTGCGTTTTTGATATATTTATTGCAAATGGAAAATAATAAGAGGAAAATATAATATAAAAAAAAAATGATTGCCTATCGCTTTCAATGTCAAAGATAATTAAACTCCTACGACTTGCTCGGTTATCAGTAGGAGTGACATAATTATAGGGACGCGGATATATATAAAAGGCGTGATACATACACACACATATATATACATATATATATTTGCTCTACCATGCTCTTACATCGCTAGTTAACAACCGTAAACCGAGAACGGACGCGACAATTTGTGTCAATACGTTTCTAACACCATTATGTTATGATACTACGAGCTCATACATATCGAACGTACCGCTTGCCCTTGCTACGCGATTGCGTATCTGTTTCAATTTTAGATTTCGTTATCTTGTGGTGTAAAATAGAAATTAAGGGTGGAGTTCCGAATAGGTGAACCCTCCGATTTTTTTGAAACTACACTATTTTTTGTATTTTTGAACGCTGATTACGAATATGATAATGAAAATATTAAATCTTCTTTGAATCTTTCCTTAGTAATTTTTCTCAAAAGGAAATACATACTTTTTCTGAAATAAAATTAAAATCAAATATCACCAAGAAACGCATCGCGTCATCGTTTCAATTACGTTAATCTCTTGGTTATAAATCACATAATTCTTCTTCGTTTCTTCTGTGACAGATACACAGCTGATCTTCTAATTTCCACGATCTAATGACATTCTGACGCACTCTGTCAATCGCGTACATGAACTGTCATAAGTGCCGGCTCGATTATACGTCTTCGATCGTAATACGATCGATTTCACCAATTTTCTTCGAGTATCTAATTCTATTCGTTAACTCTCAGACAATTCTCTGAATGCAAATTTTTTTTATCAAAATTGACTAACTCTTAGATTCTAAATATGTAGATGAAAATGTATGTTGAATATTGCACGCGCAAATTGTTATGTAAGGGCAGTAAGGGCCTTATCGCCACGGGGATGGCACAGCGAGAAATACATGTGCTATCCCACGTAGAAAATCGAGAGGAGTGCGGCTCAACTACAAAGTATAGAAGCGAGTAATGATGTACATATGATGTACATATGATGTACATATAACGTAGAATCATATAAGCAAATACGCGCTCTATTCAAAATTGTGAATTGAAAGAGGAATTCCGAGTGTATACAACGTGTATCAAAATATCGCGTTGATTTCGCAATGATTTATAAATAAAATAATATTTTATCCCGTATGTATAAAAAATAAAATCATAAAGAAAAAACACAAAATCGAATATGATATTTGATTAGCAAGAAAAAAAAAAACACTATACAAATTTTTTAAGTATTAAAATCTTGATCACTTGATTTTTAATTGTTAATAAAAATTATTTCTAATCGAAATGTGCATGTACATATATATACACACATAACATACTTGAATTAGAAATAATAATTAAATATCTGAAAATGAACAAGTCATATGCGTGCGTTCTTATAATAGCGTCTGCACGATCGCGAATTACACGCAGTTTTGCACCCTGTATCGCGAAAATGTACGTCCCCATCGGGCCAGCTTATCATAGGTCACGCGATATATACCGTATAATGCCGACGATCCAAGAGACGTTCTACAACGCCGTGATCACACACTGATGCTAAAAGAGGCACAATTTCAGATTAGCTACACGTGGTTCGTGCAGCAACCTCCCTTCGCGAGGTAAAATTTCCGATTTACATTCAGATTTGATGGGAAAGTAAAAGCTTAGCTTCCCGGCACGCAAGAAATTGAAAATAATTTTAGACAAATAATTTTAAACATTAATTTTAAACAATAATTTTAAATAATAATTTTAAACAATAATTTTTTTGTATAATTTTATGAACTTCCTAAAATAAATTTTTTATTATGCGTTTCCTAATGCTAAATTCTAATGACTAAAAATTACAATAAAGAATATGTACTGCATATTCGATATTGAATATATATATAAACAAAGAGAGATAGATATATTTATAATATATTTTAAATACAATAATTCACACACACACTTGATTTATTGACTGCTTACAATATAGGAACAAAATTATCAAAAAAAGGATTTTTTTTTTTTAATTCTCTGAATGTCAATAAAAATCCATGAGGATTCTCTGATTTCTCCAGGTACAAAAAAAAATCTCTGAGAATTCCAGGTTTTCCATGTTTTTCCAGAGAGTAGACACCTTGATCAAATCACGCGGTTTGGCGCAACGGTCGGTGGAAAGAGGGAAGCAACGCGTGTAACGTAAGTAAAGTACTTTTATGCTCTAATGGCCGAGGAAAACAATAGTTACGGGCGAGCACCTAAGAATGCTGCCGTGAAACGAGCAGCTCGGACGCGGTTCCGCTTCCTGTCGTGTCATCAGGGATCAATCACGAGGCATTAACTTTTCACTTGCTAATTTCACTGGAAAGAAAGAAAGCGCAAGTATGGTGAATTAAAACTCACGCATTAATTTCATAAATTAATTTTCTTTATCGTCGGATATTATATAATAATTCCAACTAATACATATAATTAAATTATACAAGAAAGTGAGAGTAATTATTCTTTTCCATATATATATTTTTTTTAACGCTAAATATGATTAATGTTGATTTCCAAATTATTCTATTACGTCACAATTTAGGAAAATGTACGACTAAAGTTACAAAAGAACAATTTTAATATATTATTAAAATCCTTTCAGTCATCTCAAAAGAGATTTATTGTATAAATTAATAACGTAAATTAATAAAATATTATTGTGTTGAATATAGGATCTATTGCGAAAAGATTATGTAAACAATCACATTATGTAGACTAGAATCTATCAAATAGTTTTAAATCATATATTTATTTCAAATAAAATTTTTTTAAAATCTGAACATGATTTTATTAATACTGAAAAATTTTTAATTCACAAATTTTTAGAAATTGTGAAACAATTTCGTGGTGAAACAATTTGAGAACCGTAATCAAATTTAACGTCAAAAAAAAAAAAAAAATTATGGAAAATTATTATTCTCTTTCTTGTGTTTTTTGTTGTTAAACTGTCTTATTACACACTAATGGCAATTTCATCCTGCGATAATTTTGAACGAATACATCTAATAAGCGCATTTTAGCATTTTCCACGACTGAACGGCAAGGATATTGATGGAATATTATTCGAGCCGGAACAGTGACAAAGTGGTTTGTCGACAAATAGCAAATGAAACAAATTAACGGACACCGAGGGCGCGGTCATTAAATATTTTTCCGCCGCTTTTACTTCCCGCACCGACATGTCGCGTAAAAAATTTTTCGTGTCAAAAATCTCCGAACGAAGAAAGATACGGCCTCTCGTCAGGAATTACACAAATGCACTACGCGCGGAAAGGAGGAAAGACGGATAGTCGCGGATGTACGGGTATTAGCGAGAGAAGAGAGAGAGAGAGAGAGAGAGAGAGAGAGAGAGAAGAAGATGAGAGAAAGAGACACGCGACGAGGAATGATACACGGGACGAGAGTCGGAGTTGTAGCGAGAAGATGCAAAGGCGCGCTAAATCGTAGATACCCGTCTTCCTCGTCGTTGTTCCTCTCTTACTAACGATCTCATACGTGAAGGCCTGTACGCACGTACGGCACTCAAGCTTAGGTCGTGTACACATTGATGAAAGATTAACGTCAGTTTATATCTTAGACAATTAGAAAATTTATGTTTTCTTGTTAAAAATACGCTGATTAAAATTTTTCTGTTAAATATTTAACACATTCATGTGATAATTTAATGTATTATTATTGTGTTAATTGAACTCAAATGTTAAATTATTAAAACAATTGAAAAAAGTGTAAGAATAACACAATGTGCACATATTTTTAATTTTACATATTTTTAATTTTAATAGACATATCCCGTATTATTAGTGACAGGATTTATCTGTCAAAATTTACAGAAAAGAATGTTGATTAATAAAAGTGGGAGTGACTACAGACTGTGAATAATATTTTTCCAAGTTAATTTTATCATTAAAAATATGTTGATTTTACACAAAATTTATTTCAAATTACTATGAAGTTTGCTTTCATTTTGTGTTGAAATATTAGCGTCACTATTTAATATATTCATATTATGTCAAATTTAACACAAATTTACCAATTGTGTAGTTTGCCAACGCATACATCGATATCTAATTGTTTTGAAACCGATAAATTTTGTATCCGCTTGTAATATCTCTGAGACTAAATTTTCTATGAAATTTTCTAGAAAATTTTCTTTCCTTACTATCATTTATATCGGAATAAATAAACAATATAAAAGAAGCAAAGGGGATAGACTGACATCGAAAAAATGGACAAAGATTTACAAAATAATCAAAGTGATATCGTTCGTCAATTGTGTACAAGGCCTTACTACTCTCCCTACTTTGGCGTGTACACCTCCTCACGATGATTACGACTACGATTGCGATGTAAATCGCGAACCTACGTTCAATCACGCGCTCACGGGTGTAAGTCTTCTTCTACCCGTGGCCTTCGACTGCGCTCTGGCCGTGCTCGTCGCTCTTTCCTCTCGGAGCTTCCTGACGGAGATCGAACACGCCGTCGGTGACAGAAACGAAGGGCAGAGCGGGTCCGGGTCTCTATTCTAATGTCGATACCCGTAGGAAAAGAGAGAGCTATTCGATGTGAAGTTTTTTTCGCGAGGAGGCATCTGTCTTAGCGATCTCGTGAAATATCCCCCATCTGAGAGACACAGTGTGTATAAGGTTTATTTAGACTTATATCGTTGGAAACTTTATGTTTTCTTGTTGAAAAATATATCGGTTAAAATTTTTGTGTTAAATATTTAATATTTTAATTTAATTTAATTGTTGTGTTAAATATTTATTTCATGCGTTAATTTAAAATATCGCTGTTGTATAAATTGAACTGAAATGTTAAATTATTAAAACAACTAAAAAAAAATGTAAAAATAATGTACACATATTTTTAATTTTACACAGATATGTTCCGTATTATTAATGACAGGATTTATCTATTAAAATTTACAGAAAAAATATTGATTTCTTTCTATAATAAAAGTGAGAGTGACTACAGATCGTCAATAACTTTTTTTCTACGTTAATTTTATCGTTAAAAATATTTTGATTTTACATAAAATTTATTTCGTATTATTTACTACAATTGCATTTATTAAATTATTTACTATATTTACTATATTTATTTTGTGTTGAAATATTAACATAGTATTAGTGTCGCTATTTAATATATCCATATTATGTTAAATTAACAAAAAAATTTGGACATACGATATACGTTAAGTTTAACCCAAATTTTCAAACTGTGTACAATTTTTTGAAATACCAGAATAATTAATCCCATAAAATGCAATCTAATTTTAAGCGGAATCAATACTTCTTGGTGATTATAAAGTGATATAGCGTTTTGATGGCTTGCCTGTTAGTCGAGATTACATTGCACGTTCGGCATGAGATTACGCCACGATCCCCCGTGTCCTTCGAACGGTCGAACGTGACGAAGTACCCCGGTGAATTACCTCCGCGTAATTATTCGCGATCCGATTAGCATCGAGTCCGAGTCTTTACGAGCTCCATCAAAATAACATCGAGCAACGCGTACAGCTGTTATTGCTGTAAATGCTCCGATCGTTTCCGCGTGGAATGTCGGCTGTACCGTCGAGAGACTCGTAGTTTCAATTTTTCGCCCAATACATCTCAAAAATATTAAAAATAATAAATTAAAATAATAAATATCAAAGATATTAAACGCGAATGACGATAGGCTACGCGATCGTTTTTGCGTCACGCTTTCCAGGTTATCTTCCTGAATCAGCCTACATAAGGCTACTTACTAAGTTCGTCTCGCGATGATTCCACTTTTTGCGCGAGTTCTCTCTCGTTGACGACCTGGCGATGAGAAGGCACGCTACCGGTTTCCCGGAGAGAATCTCCGATAGGATGTTCTCGTTTATCGTTTCCTGTCGCTCTACCAAGTCTCTCTTCGACTTCTCGTTGCCTACCTATTCGCTCGTCTTTTCTCTTCCTTCGCTGGCTACTCGACGTCATTATCTTCGCCGATATACCTTTGCGAGAATTTTTGCGTCGATGCCTTCAATATTTCGCCGAAAAATAATTTTCCGAGAGTTCCTAGTTTAATAATATTAAAACTTCGTTTCTTTTTCAATATAACACAGTTAAAAAATTTAAGTTTAAGTTTATAAAGCAGTGGCATAAAATATCTTTAAGACGCACGCACGCACACAGAGGTATTACAGATGATCGATGTTCAGAAAATAATTAACCCACTTTCGGATAAATTAGAAAAGCCATTATTCCAACATCAGTCAAACAATTTAGAAGCACGAATTCCTCTTGCAACGATTACTCAAATCTTTTTCGTGCAAGCAACATTTATGGTACGATACGAAGAACAGCCAGACACTCGAATTCTCACAGACACCGTCCCCCCTCTCTCCCTCCTCTCACCCCCACACTTTGCAAATTTTTCTTACGTGTAGAAAATAGTTTCTCTGCTACATCAACGTAGGTCGATGGCCGTTAAACGCGCCGGAGAAACCGGCGTATGCACGCAAGGTGTTAGTCGCTCGACGCGATGAGAAGATAAGAGAAAGAAGAAGAAGAAGAAGAAAAAGTTGGATCGTGACAAAAATATGAACTTTCATCGAAATTACGTTGCCGCGATCACGCGGGTGACACGTCGCTGGCCTGATGTGTACGACCTAGGTAATTTTGTAATTAAAGGAGGCATTAGAGGTGGGTACCGGATGGTAAGATCGTTAATGATCAGTCGCGTTGGTGACCCTCTTTTCGTCTCCGCGATCACTTTCACATCATATGTTTTATTTTAATGCATCTTCGCGCTTATATTGAATAAAATCGCAAGGAAAATAGATAAATGTCTTTCATGAAATTAATATCATCGTTCAACTTATACAATTCGGCTGCAAAAGATAATTTTTTAAGATCTAAAATTAATTCTTTTTTAATTGATTTTTTTTTTTAATTAAATTAATTTTAATTTAAATATTATAGTAACAAATATTTCTAAACAAAATTATTTTGTTCGTAGACTATTGTTGACAGTTTAGTAAAATACGCCGTATTAAATTTGCGAGAAAAATAGATAAATATCTTTCATGAAATTGATATCATCGTTTAATTTGTACGCAAGGATTCGATCGTAAAGAATAGTTTCTAAGAATCTAAAATTAATTTCTTCTTTTTTTTTGCGTGAAAGAATGAGTTAAAAATACAAAATTAAAGAAATATATACAAAAGTATTATAATAACAAATATTTTTAAACAATACTATTTTGTCCGTAGACTGTTATTGATCGATTGTCCTATTCGCTCGTCTTTTCTCTTCCTTCGCTGGCTACTCGACGTCATTATCTTCGCCGATATACCTTTGCGAGAATTTTTGCGTCGATGCCTTCAATATTTCGCCGAAAAATAATTTTCCGAGAGTTCCTAGTTTAATAATATTAAAACTTCGTTTCTTTTTCAATATAACACAGTTAAAAAATTTAAGTTTAAGTTTATAAAGCAGTGGCATAAAATATCTTTAAGACGCACGCACGCACACAGAGGTATTACAGATGATCGATGTTCAGAAAATAATTAACCCACTTTCGGATAAATTAGAAAAGCCATTATTCCAACATCAGTCAAACAATTTAGAAGCACGAATTCCTCTTGCAACGATTACTCAAATCTTTTTCGTGCAAGCAACATTTATGGTACGATACGAAGAACAGCCAGACACTCGAATTCTCACAGACACCGTCCCCCCTCTCTCCCTCCTCTCACCCCCACACTTTGCAAATTTTTCTTACGTGTAGAAAATAGTTTCTCTGCTACATCAACGTAGGTCGATGGCCGTTAAACGCGCCGGAGAAACCGGCGTATGCACGCAAGGTGTTAGTCGCTCGACGCGATGAGAAGATAAGAGAAAGAAGAAGAAGAAGAAGAAAAAGTTGGATCGTGACAAAAATATGAACTTTCATCGAAATTACGTTGCCGCGATCACGCGGGTGACACGTCGCTGGCCTGATGTGTACGACCTAGGTAATTTTGTAATTAAAGGAGGCATTAGAGGTGGGTACCGGATGGTAAGATCGTTAATGATCAGTCGCGTTGGTGACCCTCTTTTCGTCTCCGCGATCACTTTCACATCATATGTTTTATTTTAATGCATCTTCGCGCTTATATTGAATAAAATCGCAAGGAAAATAGATAAATGTCTTTCATGAAATTAATATCATCGTTCAACTTATACAATTCGGCTGCAAAAGATAATTTTTTAAGATCTAAAATTAATTCTTTTTTAATTGATTTTTTTTTTTAATTAAATTAATTTTAATTTAAATATTATAGTAACAAATATTTCTAAACAAAATTATTTTGTTCGTAGACTATTGTTGACAGTTTAGTAAAATACGCCGTATTAAATTTGCGAGAAAAATAGATAAATATCTTTCATGAAATTGATATCATCGTTTAATTTGTACGCAAGGATTCGATCGTAAAGAATAGTTTCTAAGAATCTAAAATTAATTTCTTCTTTTTTTTTGCGTGAAAGAATGAGTTAAAAATACAAAATTAAAGAAATATATACAAAAGTATTATAATAACAAATATTTTTAAACAATACTATTTTGTCCGTAGACTGTTATTGATCGATTGTCGTTGACAGTTTAGTAAAGTACGTTATATCAAGTTATGGTCGAAAAACAAGCAAGATTAAAGAGATAAAATTACGTATGTGATAAAGTTCGAGGTGATCATGAACGTTGGACGAAAACAAGCTATGTCGTAACATTAATAACGAACGGAGAAACCTCTATTGGCGAACGTGCCGCCTATCTCCTAAAACGGATCAGCGGAGATTCTTGTCTAGACGAATGAAGAGACAGAAAGAGCCGGCATCGTCCGAGATGTCGGAGACACTCAAAAAAACGCACGTCCACGAAACCATCCTTTATGCTATGCTAAAAGAATAGCGATTCATGTGACATGTATACGAATGGGTTATTAAAATACAAAAGCCAGTCATAGATAAATATCCATTATGTTTTACATCACCAGTATATGTATTATAAATATGTCCCAGTATTATAAATATGCTACAATATGTGAAAATTTTAAATTGTAAATTAATTTTTATTGTGTCCTTCATAAAATAACAATATCTAATAATGGTAATAAAAGTAATAACATCTGGCGCTCAAATATGTACCTTCATATAACAAATATAATTAATCGACAGGTGACATCGCGATCTGATTACCGTGTAATTGTCGGAGTTCCATTAAACACCAAAGAAACTTGAAACCTCAAGTGCTATCGAGGAATCCAGGCTTACGTCTACGTTTTTCTAGAAATCACGTTCCGAATCAAACTAGATTGCAAGACTGAATTCAATTGAAGAAATAGAAAAATATAGCTAAGAGTTAGAAGACGCGTGAAAGAATGCATCACAATAAATTAAAATGCAAATAATTCCTTTGAAACTTATAATATTACAATTTTTGTGACAGATATAAAAAAATAAACATAAAAAAAGTATCCTAGATAAAATATTAATATTATTATATTAATATATAATATAATTAATATTATTATATTAATATGTAATATAATATTAAATATAATTTAATATTATAATATTAAATATAATTTCCGGACTAAAGCAATTTAAGAATCGCAAGATGAAAGAAATATATTTTTAAACAAAGTTGATATATACAATAAATCATTCCAGAAGATTCAAGGCAGTAAATAATGGAAAATATTAGCTTTTGATGTGGAATTTAATTTAATTTTAGCATAATTATAATTTCAGAATTAACTTCGCACATGATATTTAATTTTAACAATATATTAAATAATTATAAAAAACAAATTTAATTAAAACAATCAAATTTACATTAAAAAATTCGCTCTAAATTGCCGGTAAATTTCTATCCGAAATAAAAAAAATGCACCACTCTATTCTATACACTAATATTATTTACAAATAAAATTTTTAGAGATTTAGAGTATTATCCTTAATAGCTGTAAAACGCGATAAATTAGGACGAATCGGATAAATAACAGAAGCATTATATCTAAGACGGCAGATTTCGTATTAGTAAAAACTTTGAACCGCACATACAAACTAGAGTCGGGACACTCCTCGTATCGGTCTAGCTTTGAAATCCGCAATCAACTTCCCCGTTTTACATGGCCGATGCGAGTTGAGGCCCATCGGCCTCCCAAGGGAACGAGATGTGGCCGCGCGCTGTGTAACTCTAATTAATAGTCAGTTTAAAAGCCCGGAGAACTGTCCGCTCGGACGCCGGTGTACGCGCCCATTTAATTAATTATGTACCCGGCCTGTGGTGTTACGAGCACGCTTTTTGCAGACGACGACGACGGTGCTCGTCAGGAAGGCATCGCTTCCTATCGTCCGACCGAGAGAAAAGACAATGGCTCGTTACGGATTCGCCGGCGATGTTTTCACGTGCGAGAGACACGTGCAATTTGTTCCGTGCCGCTCGCGATGAAACGCACTCGGCAAGCGAATTAAGAATGCGCGGTGAACGCAGGCAGCGTACAAATGCCGACTGAATTCGCGCTAATTAATCATTGCTCAATGATATTTAGTTTTCATAGAAATAGCTGGTTTTAGATTCTTTTATGGACCCTCCGATAATTAAAAAAATATCATTTGAAAGCTTGGATATTTATTATTATTTGAAAGATTATTTTAATTAAAAGTTCAATTTCAAGTAGCCTAACGATATATACCTGTCTAAAATAACAAAATGCTAGAGAAATATTTACATAAATATATAAATTGATTTTATAATTGATATTAATAATTAT
>NW_021848663.1:349361-350947 GCF_003651465.1 Formica exsecta
TGATATTAATAATTATTATATTTAAATTAATATAATTAATATTAAAAATTAAAAATTAATATTAATGATTTATGAGTAATATTAAAATATAATTTAAGTAATTCATTAAAATCTTTTCTCTCTCAAACAAAAACTTTATCACGATAAACAATATCTCGTCGCACACATAATGTGATAATTGAAAAGCACTTTAGATATTAAGATTGTTTTCTTTTGCGACCGCGAAATATAAAAAATTAAGATCCAAAAATTAAATATAATTTCCGGACTAAAGCAATTTAAGAATCGCAAGATGAAAGAAATATATTTTTAAACAAAGTTGATATATACAATAAATCATTCCAGAAGATTCAAGGCAGTAAATAATGGAAAATATTAGCTTTTGATGTGGAATTTAATTTAATTTTAGCATAATTATAATTTCAGAATTAACTTCGCACATGATATTTAATTTTAACAATATATTAAATAATTATAAAAAACAAATTTAATTAAAACAATCAAATTTACATTAAAAAATTCGCTCTAAATTGCCGGTAAATTTCTATCCGAAATAAAAAAAATGCACCACTCTATTCTATACACTAATATTATTTACAAATAAAATTTTTAGAGATTTAGAGTATTATCCTTAATAGCTGTAAAACGCGATAAATTAGGACGAATCGGATAAATAACAGAAGCATTATATCTAAGACGGCAGATTTCGTATTAGTAAAAACTTTGAACCGCACATACAAACTAGAGTCGGGACACTCCTCGTATCGGTCTAGCTTTGAAATCCGCAATCAACTTCCCCGTTTTACATGGCCGATGCGAGTTGAGGCCCATCGGCCTCCCAAGGGAACGAGATGTGGCCGCGCGCTGTGTAACTCTAATTAATAGTCAGTTTAAAAGCCCGGAGAACTGTCCGCTCGGACGCCGGTGTACGCGCCCATTTAATTAATTATGTACCCGGCCTGTGGTGTTACGAGCACGCTTTTTGCAGACGACGACGACGGTGCTCGTCAGGAAGGCATCGCTTCCTATCGTCCGACCGAGAGAAAAGACAATGGCTCGTTACGGATTCGCCGGCGATGTTTTCACGTGCGAGAGACACGTGCAATTTGTTCCGTGCCGCTCGCGATGAAACGCACTCGGCAAGCGAATTAAGAATGCGCGGTGAACGCAGGCAGCGTACAAATGCCGACTGAATTCGCGCTAATTAATCATTGCTCAATGATATTTAGTTTTCATAGAAATAGCTGGTTTTAGATTCTTTTATGGACCCTCCGATAATTAAAAAAATATCATTTGAAAGCTTGGATATTTATTATTATTTGAAAGATTATTTTAATTAAAAGTTCAATTTCAAGTAGCCTAACGATATATACCTGTCTAAAATAACAAAATGCTAGAGAAATATTTACATAAATATATAAATTGATTTTATAATTGATATTAATAATTATATTTATTATTATTATTTTAATTAAAAGTTCAATTTCAAGTAGCCTAACGATATATACCTGTCTAAAATAACAAAATGCTAGAGAAATATTAGAAATATTTAATAAATTGATTTTATAATTGATATTAATAATTAT
>NW_021848663.1:355451-356826 GCF_003651465.1 Formica exsecta
TGATATTAATAATTATTATATTTAAATTAATATAATTAATATTAAAAATTAAAAATTAATATTAATGATTTATGAGTAATATTAAAATATAATTTAAGTAATTCATTAAAATCTTTTCTCTCTCAAACAAAAACTTTATCACGATAAACAATATCTCGTCGCACACATAATGTGATAATTGAAAAGCGCTTTAGATATTAAGATTGTTTTCTTTTGCGACCGCGAAATATAAAAAATTAAGATCCAAAAATGACGCTTAGGTTTACACGAGTGCAACATGAATTATTCGCGTTCTCGTATGCATCGCGAATGCCTAATGTGCCTCGCACGAGTTCAGATTTCACATTGACGGGGCGAATCCTGCGCGAAGCGCGCCGGATGTCGGCAGCGGCGTCTTAATAAGCGGAAATTCCAGCGACCTTGACGCCTTCTTGCCGATAATGACGATGAAGATTGCGATGGTTAGAACGATAATAGACTAATGAACTCAAGCCCTTTTCTCGACGCGACAAGGGAACACGAAACTCTCCGTCGATGAATTAAAATGTAATTTCAATTGTGTGAAACCAACGTCTAGAATTTTAATATATGCCAGAGATAATTTTATACTGAATATTTTTTCCTATTAATTTTTTTATCTTTGCGAAAATTCGTTAGAATTATTTCGTTATCGAAATAAATTAATAAAAATTTGCAATATTTCTCTGACCTGAAATGACGTAATTGATCCACCGTAAATAACTACCGATATAAATGATCCACTCACCTGTAACAAAAAAAGATACATATAGTTAATAGTTAAATGTGTACTCAGTAGTACAAATTACGGCGATAATTTTGAATAAATGCTAATAGCAGCATTTTTTAAATAACACATTATAATAAATTATATTTTTAATTAAAAAAAGAAAAAATATTTTTATACGGTTTAAATAATCAGAATTTAAATCATCGCAATGATATATTTCACTTCACCAAAAATATCCGGCGAAATTACTTGCCGAAATAAAGGAAACTGACGAAAGACGTTTAACAATCGGTAGCCGAGTTGGATCGCCATTACAATGTTTGCTCACGTTCGTAAGACACGTACGGTCCCCCGACTACGTTCGTTTTCGTTTACCCTCCCCTTCTCGCGCGTATCCAATCCTCAAATATATCAATGATCACCAACCCACCGCGAGCCTAACCGAAACATGTCAAATATGGACACTGCACTTGAGATGCCGCAGCCAGACGAGACACTTTGAGATGCGTATTGGACCTTAAAAAAGTGTCTGACAAGTATTTTTTCGCGTAAGTCCCCGAGCATGTATTATATTATATTTTATTAATAGTTCATTATATTTTAACAGTGTAATATATATATATATAA
>NW_021848663.1:356860-359410 GCF_003651465.1 Formica exsecta
AATAATAATGATATTTCGAGCATTACAATTTTACTCGATAAAATATAATTCCAATATTCTTATCCGTGTACAAAATATTGTAATAGCAAAAATATTATTGTAAATGTAAAATTTAGAAAAAAATTTATTCGCGCCGCCAGATGACAAGCGAGGTACGATAATGCATCTCCCTCTTAGAGACAAGAGGTGTCTCGATGCATCTTCTGCATCATACATTAATTCATGAAAGGCCAGTTGGAGAAGTGTGCTTTTTTCCGGTAGAAGAGAGAATATTGCATTCTTGAGCGCTTAGATGGATCAAATAATAGCGACTTGTCAATCCAATTGGTAAACATGGGACAATCCTTGTTTTGCAAAAGTGGTCATTTTTTCTATTTAGTAATTTACCTATCTGGAAAGATCATTGTGACGTCATTCATGCACGAAAATTGAAATACTTTACATATTTAAATATTATAAATATTAAATACTTTAAATATTGCTTATTGAAAATTGCAATTCTTCAAACTCTTATTCAATTTGGCAAATAATAGAAATATTTCTCTACAAATAAATTTTGAATATTTCTATTGCGAATAACTCTCTGATTCGGATGTAATTTAGAAATCCAAAATATAAATTCTTGTAACGCATCGTAAGATCTCCAGAAAGAGTTAATTAATTATATTGTTTAGTTTAAAAGTAAAATATTTGTAAAATACGAAAATTCGAGTGTCATTCGCGCGGGAGAAGTGAGGGAAGAAATAGAAGAGCGACCGCGGAACTTTCCAGGAACTGCCAGAGACATACGAGAATGGCTAGAGGTCATCAACATCGCAACACCATCGTGTTTCTGACCTCGTTGACTGCGCACGCCAGATGACTTGGTAAACACAGAGGAGAGCTCCTCGGCGGGTGTAAACCCGGCAGAGTCCTACCAAGATTGAGAGTCCGCGCGCGTGCATTTTCGCGCCGAGATTAAACCTTGGAAGGTCGAGCTTCATCTTGTGCCAAAGGTGAGATTCGATTCTACAATTGCATAGATATATCACAATTGTTGTTTTCGAATGGAGATAAAATAAAGTTTATAGAACGTCAATTTAATTTTTAAGAATATATACATATATAAAGTTTCAATCACGAAATATAACGTTGAGAGTAATGGTAAATAAGTAAAATCCTATTTTATAAAAAGAATTTTTTTATATATGTAAATATCTTTAAATATTTTCTCAAAAAATCAAAATTATGTATTATGGATTTTTAATTCTTTCTTAACTTCAGACACTTCAAGCACTCGTTATATAAGCGATTAAAACATATGTTTTCGCGCTTCGATAAGTCGAAATACTTTGCAAATCCTTGCGAAAGCACCGTTGATTACAGTCATTAATAACGCGATGAAAAAAATAAATAAAAATATTCTTCAAAACGAGAAGAAACGATGAAGCGGTGAATATAAAGCGCTGCTTTATATATATAAGGGCGTTGCCCAGCTTTAATTGAGAAAACTTTTTTGACACATTGGCGCGCAAATCGCGGAGTCATGCCACTTGCCTTCCTAACCGTTAGTTACGTCCTTCTCTGGCACGGCGAGTACTTTAAAGTGACTCTCCTCCCTTTGCCTCACGCGCCGCCGTGTTCCTTTAATCTTTTTTTCGTTGGCATAATTGCATATAATAATAGCTTTATTCACGAGCGCGAACGTAATAACGTTTTAATGGTACCACGCCGGTTTTTATGGTAGCCATTGTGTGTCCACTCTCCACATGTAATGATCTTCAGATTTCACACGGATTTTATTATTAAGGTCCTTCCTCTCCCTGCTTTACACTTCAAAAGTGGAACCTGGTTTTTTACAATGTCTTAATGATTCCTCATATCTTGCACATTTCGCGTCCCGTTAATTTTTCGCGTTTCGCGATTTATGTATATATATATATATATTGGATGATTGCATAAGTTCGTGCCCGATTTTCATAGATGGCATTCGATAGTTAAAATGAATAATACATAAAAGTGTCTGAAATTCTTACGATCCTCGTTAGGTCTTAACCGTATATAGTATGTATTAGCGATAATCATGAAGCGTGCGTTTACCAGAAAGGACTCGGACGAGATTCGTTTGCTTTGATGATCTCACATTGACGCGTTTTTTTCGCCGCTCGAGAAATAGATCACCCACTAATTGGCTTGAAAAGCAATGGCGGTTACCGTTTGTCGATCGTGAGAGGCTTCGAGAGATTGACGTTACAAGCGAATCGTAAATGCAACATTCGCACACGTGGACTTTGGAAGATCAGTAACGCGTGTCGTTGTCGGGAGTGTGCTCGAGTAAGCGAACAATTCATGCCTTATCATAATGATAATATTATTTCTTAACATTTAAAAATAATAATCAAAAATAGATATATTATAGCGCAAACTTAAAATAAAGCTCGATTAAAAATGGGAAAAAAAGAAGAGATTAGTATTATTAAAAAATATATATATATATATAATGTTCTCTCGATAATATATCGAACTTTGTTAGAAAAAATTAAATGCAAGCATAAATTTTGATTTTAAAAA
>NW_021848663.1:359435-371899 GCF_003651465.1 Formica exsecta
AAATTAATATATATATAATATATTTAAAAAAAAGTCACTTTTTAATTTTTCTTATTAAAAATAATCTTGATATTATAAGAGAGAAGAGAGAGCTTTCTTTCAGCTTGCATATTTAGCTATATTGTATTTATCGTATTATCGCCGCGTTTTATCGATCGATTTGATACGGACAAATGACGAGGAATCGAGAACCGCGTTTGAGACGTTATATCAATTTTGCATTTTATTATCAACAGCGGCTCGAATCACCTCTTACGTTCGCGGCTCGAAGCAACGCGCAACGCGTCCGGCTAAGTTTCTCAAACTTTCACCGGGGCTCGCCCCGGCTTAGACTATCGATAAGAACACGCAGCCGAGAAAATCGTGACTCCGATATCGGTCCAGCACACACCGGTGCGGTTCTGGGAGGCAGCCATGCGCGAAGAGACATCGACATATGCCAGCCTCTCGCGCAAGCATACAGTGTTTCTCCGCGCGATTATATTTTACGCTAAACCCTCGCTTTAGCACGATCGCAAATGTCGAGAAAACAGGCGGCGAGAAACGTAAATTAATAACCATACGTTGCTTCCGCACTTGTCGGCGCGCTTAGTGTCTTACCATAGACAAATCTAATTTCCGCTAATAATATCTGCGATAAAACATGCGAGTTATCAATCGAACGATGTAATTTCAATAAAAAAAAAATTAGTTAATTTTCTCTAAAAATATAACTAATAAAAAATAAAGAGGAAACTAAAAAAAAATATATTTTTATCTAATAATAAAAATAAATAAAAAAGCTAGAAGTCTATAATTGAGAGAAAACATAAAAAAGAGATAATACTACAGGAAATATTGTATTGACATACATATTTAAATAATTGGAAGCAACTTCAACGATCAAGTATATATATATATACGGGATATATCCTTTCTTGTAATACAGATCGTAAAGTCGGGGGAAGACATTTATGGATAGAGACCGTAATAGCCGCGAGGACTAGTACACGCGACGTTAGTTTTTCATGACTTCGTGCGAGAGGCATTACAAAAGCGTGAGAAGGGTGAGTTGGTGTACTGTGGTAGCCCCTTCGACCAGGGGCTCGCGCTAATTACGTCATTATGCGGGACAGGGTGGATGGCTCTAACGAACTTGCTGCGCCTCGCGAACGTGCTCGTCCTATGAATAGTGATGAGTATATAACCGGCAACCAATTACGTAGCGCTATAATAGTAAGTCGATTCCTCCGCTCGTGATGTATGTGTATGCGAGACCCTCTTTGCATAATTATTAAAAATATTCGAGAACGCGCTTCTTCTAAAAAAGCTCTCGGCTCAGGTTTTATTTTTTATTTCAATCTCAATTTCTTATTTATAATCTCGTTCTTTATATTTAAAAATCATATTTATATGTTAAGTTACAAAATGAATTATTTAAAAAACTAATTTTATTTCTTCAAATTAATTATTTATCATATCTATTAATAATTAAACTTTTAATCATTTATTTTATTAAAATAATTATAATATATATATTTTTTTAAATTAATATATTATAATATACGTTATATTAAATATTTTATTATCATTAATATATTTATATATTTGAATTAATGTAATCTCTTTAATCTACAAGTGCAATACTCCTTGCCTTCACTACAAACTTTTATAAAAATAGATAGATCTGAAAGATTATTATAATTGCAAGAAATAAAGTGGTATCCAATATATAACGTCAAATTAAAATTGAAAGTGTAAATAAACGTATCTGGATTTTAAAATGTAGCTTTGCACATTTATATGCAATTTCAATATTGTATAACTTTCTCCGCAATCGCATGAAAATTATTTTCAAGTCAATATTTGAAGTATTATGAAAAAATATAGATATATGTGCATTTACGCTTGGAAGTGAAGTCTTTATGTAAGGAAGCCGACCGAGAAGAAATGTCGAAATTTTTCTAATTTACTTCGCCACGGCAGCGCGAATCCATCGAACAGGGAGTGGGCATAAATACTAAGCCGGTATCTATATCATTCTTAGTAAGTTGCGATACGCGCAAACGTATCATTACCATAATCGGGGCCTCGCACACGGTCGGGAGAGTCGATCCGGGGATGTTCGGAGAGGCCTGTCGGGGGCCTAATCGCGATAATGGCCCGGAATCACCTCGTGACCGCAGAAACGGAAAACGTCCCGCCGTCCGATCCGCTCGAGAAAATCGAGCCGAGTTGTCGATCGCCTACACTCTTGCGTCCATCCCGAGTGATCATTGAATGCCAACCGGCCGTGCGCCTTTTATCGTCATTGCGAAATCTCGATGTGATTATAATGACAATGGTATACGACAGGCAGCGCTAAAGGCATTGATTCGAAATGATTCTGTATGCACGCGAAACACGAAATTGTTACCGCATTCTAAGCAGCTCGCGAATCTTACGATTTCTACATTTCTCTATACGAAAAAAAAAAGAAAACCTTCGCCACACCCACAGCGCGATTGTGCAACCGACAATTTATGCAACACAACGAGGCTTTCGTTCACTTCATTTTAAGTCCCCGATATGTTTGAGAGAGATGGAAAGAAGTAGACAGCGCGCGAATCTCGTGGCCGGAGTAGAAAATCAATATAGAAAACGCGGGATAAATTCCGTAAATAGATGTTAAAACAACAACGGCAACGCGGATGTATGTACCGTAAAGATAAATGCAACGAGATAAGAACAAAGTAAAACCCGCCCGTTGCTGTACATGACACGTAGCAATTACTCTCGACGCAATAAAATCCGATCGATCGTTTTGTACTTTTCAGGATTCATCCCGCGCCCTCCACCTACCTAATTGAAGAAGCTTCCTTTTTTTTTATGTTTGGAACGAATAATTATGCCTCACGTGACAAGCGCGATGTTCCTTGGCAATAAAAGCCACTTCCATCCGTGAACAAAAACAAAGGAGCTGTTAATCAGGATATAATCATCGCTCGCGAAATTGACTAATCTCTTATCGCTAAGTCGTATCAATCATTTTCAATTTAATGAAAATTCATATTGATGCTGTGGTCTCGGACAAATAAATTTTACGAAAAAAAAATTTTATTTTTTTATACAATAATATAATAATGAGATTATCTGTGAAATTTAATTTCATATATTCATATAATTCATAATCTGTGACATAATAAAATCACAACATAATGTTTGTCTCTGCTATAAAGATAAACTATATGTATTTTTGGATGCCTACATAATTGATGGATTTTTTCGCATCGTAAATCCAATTATTTTCACAATTTTTAATGACTATTGTGACCGGTGTATTACAATCGCGAGGAATGATCACGAAAACGGAGTCAGCAGGTACGAAAAGACGTACGGTAGAGGAAGAAAAGTAGGTTGGACCTCGAGAAGGTTACCCTCCGGGTCGTTAATAACACGGCGGAGCCTGCGGGTCCCTCTCTTCAGGTATGCGAGTCTCGAAAAGCACCTTCTTTCGCGGCGGAACGTTACTACTACCATCATCGGGATCGGCCACTTCCAGGCACCTTAGCCCTCTCTATGAGCTTACACGCCTCCTAGCACGAGCGCGTTTAATCATAGTTTCGTACGCGAATAAACGCGTATGAAGGCAATCCAAGTATAGAATCGCGCGAACGAACAATTTGACGTACAGGAGGAGCAGGGTCGAAAAATTCGTGGCGAGCGAGCTGATCGGCAGCTTTGTCCGGATTTTTAAGCGAATAGAAGAAGTACCGGACACACATAAAGGTGAAACGAACGGGTGAGAGACTGGAAAGAGGGAGGGAAATGGGCCGAGTTGGTCACGAAGGTGAATGAAGCGGTCGACTGGTCCCATATATAGGTATATTGAGCTATCTAAGCCCAAATTATCAGAACATAATAAATTATATATGAAATTAATTCTATTTTTTTGCTGATGGATGATCCCTGAATTGTTTGCTCTCAAGATATCCAGATCCCGATGGCTTAGATAGTTTAAAGGGTCTTCCTAGTTTGACGCTCTGAAAATACAGGTGATTTTTGAGAATTTTTTTGAAGAAAAGTATAAAATATATTAATTCTAAACTTTGCACGTTTATTAAATAACATTTCAAATATATCCTAAATTTTTTTCAAACAAAAATATTTGTTTATTTCAAAGTTATAGTAGTTCAATCAGGATGTCTAAAAAAAAAAATGGCGAACATGATTCCAACCGTTATAGTTATCTGAAATAAAAAAACCAAAAAGATTCTTAATCTGTATGAGTGTGATTATCGTGTAAACCAGAATTAAAAATTATTTGTAAAATTCAAATTTTGCGACTTACAAAACTAATCAATTTTTTGGTGAAAACTGAAATCTTTTTTAAGGCGCTGCCATTTTTTTATTTTTCAATCGTTTTTTTTTATTCTAGTTCACGCAATAGCCACACTCATA
Source organism: Formica exsecta (assembly GCF_003651465.1). NCBI lineage: Eukaryota > Metazoa > Arthropoda > Insecta > Hymenoptera > Formicidae > Formica > Formica exsecta. Next base: position 363,855 of record NW_021848663.1, read on the forward strand.
CAGATTAAGAATCTTTTTGGTTTCTTTATTTCAGATGACTATAACGGGTGGAATCATGTTCGCCACGAACAACAATTTTTTTTTAGGACGCCCTGGTTGGACTGCTATAACTCCGAAATCAACGAATATTTTTATTCGAAAAAAATTCAGGATATACTTGAAATGTTATTTAATAAACGTGCAAAGTTTAGAATTAATATGTTTTATACTTTTCTTTAAAAAAAAATTTCCAGAAATCGTCTTATTTTCAGAATGTCAAACTAGGAAGACCCCTTAATATACCTCCCACATGCTTGCATCCTTCTCTCTCCAACTGATAACACTCTGATAACGCGCGGATCGAACGATTCCGGAAAAAAAAGGAAAATAAATGAGAATCGCCACGACATGGGCTGTAACAGCTTAAAAGACAACAGTTCGATGATGACATTTAGAAGATAATCCTTAAGAGCGAGGGGGACTTCTGATTCCACTTTTACGACACGGGACTACATGATATTTTCGCTCGCCAACATTTTGTCGGCGCAACAGATGGAACGAATCAATCTAACGTTGGATGTTCATTAAGCGACGACGTCGCAGTCCTCGGCAGGCTTATAAATTATAAGTCTCGCGAGATTATCCGCTGATTAGCAAATAGGATTTTAATATCTAGTAATATAAAATCTTTGCGAGTCAACATGACTCGCGATAAATCGCGCCGATGAATGTACTTGCAAAGGTTGTTCGCGGTACAAATATAGTCAAACTTGTATCTTCCACGGCATGAGTTTGATTATTTTCTCGAAAAATTATAGACGTGAATGAAAGAAACACGTTTTAGTCGTGTAAAAATAGTCTAATCTTGAAGAACGTTATTTTATATTATTTATTTTTATTATATCCAGTATTATCTTTAAAAGATTCATACAAATTGTAATATTACTTTAATAAAGATCATAAATAGTAATATCACAAATTATAATTTTTCGATATATAATTTCGAAGAAAATACGGAGATGAATATTTTGAAGAGGAAAGTATTTTAAATCTCAGTTTCTCAAAAACTTAGGACTGTAAGAAAAAAAGAAACGTGCAAAAGGATCGCGTTCTAACTGGGTTCTAACTCGAAGACGAAGAGTAGCCTGGACCTTGCCAGAATAAAATTACAAATGAACGAAGATCCAGTCAGGTCTGCCACGGTGCCGCACCGAAATAGAAGAAAGTAACGCTCGAACCGGCTCAGCCGGAGCATACTAATCGTTTTATGAAGGACGAAGGGAAGAGCAGAAACAAAAAAGGCAACGCGAAGAGGAGTGATGCGTTATACAAGGCGAGCAGACAGTAAAACCTCACTACATCCAACAATTTAAGAATAATTAACAATATACGTGAAGAGAATCATTTAAATTGTTTTTAATCTAAATTAAATTCCATTAATCTATCAATTCTGAAATTAAGACGATATTACGTATAATTCCGAATTATACTCTGTTCAAGAAATTGACATTTTAAGTATAATAATAAAAATTTGATAAACCAAGGCTCGAATGATATAAATCAATTAATAAGAAAAAAAAAGAAAACTATGTTTAGGCTCCAATTTTGCCTTTTCTTCCTTTTTTATTAATTGATTGATTGATATGACATTTTAAGATCATCTAATAAGGAGTGACGTAAACAAAAAATAATAACCGCTATCGACTTGCTTTCGCAACGAAATTCTCTGCTCGAGAAAGATTTACGGATCACCCGTTAGACAATGGAATCCGTTTCTCGTTTCGGCGGCCACACGCCACTTATTACGGTACACTGTGTTCGAGGGAGCGCATCCACTTAGTGACCCATGCAGCCGAAATTTTTCGGGCTCCTTCTCTAGCCAGCCGTCTGACCTGATCCTGGCACGCGATGAGGCCCGGCCGATAGCTCCGCTATTATAGGTTTTATCGTGTAAAAGTACTCGCGGACGAATGTATGTAGATAGAAGGGTCTGGAATGCGAGCGAGCCTCTTTAACGATAGCTCGGGGAAATCATTCGGATTCTTTCGCGCTGATTCGCGACACATCCTTCCGCGAACGAGGCTTCCCGCCGGCCGAGAAGATGCCCGAGAGACGCGAATTATTCGCGAAATGCGCAGGCGGATTTTAATACCGCGTATCTCGCGACGGGCCATTAAAAGGAACCGACGACCGCGTCGCGGATTTTTTTTTTTTTTTTTTTTTTTTAACATCTCTGATCGAAAGGATTGAGAGGACCAGTTAAACGAACTGGTTCGTCCGCGAGCGCGTTCTAAGCTTCGTTTCGATTATAATTCGAGATTTCCAAGTCACGCGTACTTGTTTCGAAAGATTCCGGTTTGACGTTTAATGTTTAATTTAACTGCAACGCGTGGTGCGCGCGACGCGAGATTGCGAGACGACACTCGCTTTTCCACTCCGGATTTTATTTCGAGAACTCATTTCGAGAAACGAGATCTCGTGACACGAGAATATTCGCGATCGTATCGAAAGTTGTCCGTAATTGATCGATTTTATCGTAATTCACGGATTGTGATAAAAAGAAGCGAGAGATTTTAATGAAAAAAATATATACGTAAATGATTATTGACAAAAAAAAAGCTTTGATAACTCAAAAATCTTGATTTTAATAAAATTATAAGCTTAAATAAACAACAGACTCTCTCTTGGTTCTTGATATATTATAGTTATTAATATAACAATTAAAAAAAGGAATAAAAAATTTTTTCATATAAAAATTTAATTTTTTATATGAAACAATTTTTTTATTCCTTTTTTTAATTATTATATTAATCAACATTTTAATGAAATTAAAAGATAAAAAATAAACAACAGTCTCTCTTGGCTTTTCATATATTATAATCATTAACATAACTATTAAAAAAAAAAAATGTTTCATATAAAAAAAGATTAATTTTTTAATGGGAGAAATTATATATATATATATATATATACACTCTTGCACGCAAATGAGAACATTAAAAAGACAAGAGAACAAGATGCCACCAGCAATCCTTTCTAATCGCGGAAAGTAAAGGGGTGCACACACGCTTGTAAAATGCAGGCTGTGGCTAGAAGCGTGTAATCAGCGTTCCTTCAGCTCTTAAACAACATGGTGCTATGCGGGCAGGATACTATGGGGCGCTCATCGACGTGGCGGTCGAATACCGTGCATAGATACAGGGGGATCGAAAAAGACGTAGGAGATCCTGCCGATTCTAAATGACGCTTCGAGCGCAGAACCTGTGGCAGCGAATGAATATACACGATGGGACGATAGCCTTTCTCCCAGATGTCAGGATATATCGCCAGCGGGGAAAAGGGACGAAGAGGAACGAAAAAGGCTCCCGTGCAATTACACCGCAGGTGGTTGAGCGCGATGACTTTAGGACTACCTATCCGGAGCAGCGCGCCAACACGTGGTGATTAACGAAGGGGCCCCTCCGGAAGGGGTGCTTTCGATAGACGCCCGCCGTTCTCGTCACAAAAAGAGAAAGCAGCCAGATTGTTTTACACCGAGCCGATTGTAATTATTAATCATCCACTTTTATTATTTTGAATGCTTAAGATTAAGAATCTTGATTTTCGTTTCCCATGTACGGATGACAACAGAAATGCCTTAAGGGGTCTTCCTAATTTGACACTCTGAAAACAAGACGATTTTTGGAAACTTTTTTTTAAAGAAGAGTATAAAACATGTTAATTCTAAACTTTGCACATTTATTAAATAACATTTCAAGTATATCCTGAATTTCTTTCACATAAAAATATTTGTTTGTTTCGGAGTTATAGTAGCCCAACCGGGTGTCTTAAAAAAAAAAAAAAATGTTGTTTATGGCGAACATGATTCCAACCGTTATAGTCATCTGAAATAAAAAAAAAACCAAAAAGATTCTTAATCTGTATATGTGTGGCTATCGTGTGAACTAGAATAAAATAAAAATATTGAAAAATAAAAAAGTGGCAGCGTCTCGAAAAAAAATTTCATTTTTCACCAAAAAATTGGTTAGTTTTGTAAGTCGTAAAATTTGAATTTTGCAAATTAACTCCAAAGCAAAAAAATATTTTTGTTTGAAAAAGATTCAAGATATATTTGAAGTGTTATTTAATAAACATGCAAGGTTTAGAATTAATATGTTTTATACTTTTCCTTTAAAAAATTCCCAAAAATCACCTTTATTTTCAGAGCGTCAAACTAGGAAGACTCCTTAACATACGAATTTATGCACATATCGACACATTTATATATTTTGTACATTCTTTGTATTCTTTAATATTTAAATGGCCGTAATGATCTAGGATGGGTCATGTATTCGAGCCAACAACAGGTTATATTAGAGTGTAAATTCAGTTTTTATGCGTATATACTGGAAGAAGAGAAGAGAGAGAAGGAAGGAATTTTTGTTGGGAGGTGGTAGGAAAGGAAAAATGGGAAAGCGCAGGCCAGGGTTGAGTCGGGAATCGAACCCGAGATCTCCGGGATGTGAGTCAGGCGCGCTACACACTGAGCCACCGGAGGCCCCTATTTTGTACATACATTGTATATGGAAAATATATGTATGTTCCGATATAAATAAATAAATTCGTGTGTTAATGTGTGTTGCACTTCTGTTGTCGAGCATATACAAGTGACAGACAACGTCATCATTCGTAATCCTTGAAAAGATACAGACGTCATTCATATGCATATTATACGTATATCTGTCAAAGTGACATTCGCTGAACCGAGCACGTCGTCTTTTCGTCTCTCGAGACGAAACCGGACGCGAACGCGAGCGATATATTAAATATTCCACAGATCGAAAGGATGACATTCAGATGTTTCGGCGCGGAAGCGCCGAAAAACACAAGCGACGATCGCTGAAATCAGGATCGCACAGGTCGTTACGTCATCGCGCGAGAGCGGGACGAGTCTCGTTAAATTCGTGGAACAATAACGCGCGAACGCGACTCGGCCCTTTTTCCATCGAAAAATGCAAATCCGGCAGAGACCTAACGACAGGTCCCATGTCGCACCGATATCTCCGTGCGTCGAACTTATTGCGATCACTATCGCGATAAATATCCGCGACGATCCGAGAAATTGTTCGGCTCGATTTCGCTAATCCATTCGGTTTTTTGCGATCCCGACGCTCCATTTGTTCGAATTGTAACAACCCCTTGTTGCCTCCGTTGTCTGATAAAATCTACGAGCAGACGTATCAAAATTCCATGTGATACCGGTTCGAGAAAAACTTGAGAATTTGGAGAAATTGCGCGCATGTAAAATAATATAAATATATTATCTTAAATTTATTCTTGCGTAAATTAAATATATACATATATAGTAAAACACCGCTTTTTAAATGATAAAGCCAGAATTTTCTAGATTGAGTATTAATTTGCTTTTCATTAAATCATTCGTATGTAATTTACAACTTCCCCGATCAACTTTCTCGCAACATTATGTCTCATTAACGCCTGTTCTGATACGCGCTACGCTCATTGTCAGTAAAACGAATGTATCGGGCACAAGGTCGCAAATTTACTCCAAGTACATTCATACATTTTGCATCCCGTAATCTAAACGCAAATTGGAGCAAGCAACATCAATTGAAATTAATACGAAAATAGCATGAAATAAAAAGAATGATTTGACTCACAAAATTTATGCATTTGTTAAATTACATTAAAAAATACAAAAAAAAAAAATTATTATAAGCTTGCATTATAAAATTTAAATTTGTGATATTGTGTAAAAATTACACAAGTACGTTACAAATAAAAATAATTATGATCCGTAAGGAATTTATAACATTTTTAAGATTTAGAAAATTGTACAGTAATCAGGAATATCGCATAAAATAATTGTAAGCTGGAACTATACAGGTGAACGGCTGACGGTAATTTTCTCAGGCTGCCGATCCTGCGAAAGATATACACCGTGTCCTTATCGCGGTATTAATATACGGCGACAGGAATGAAATTCACTTGGCACGGCAAAATGGAGAAATAGCGCTTATTTTTCTCGTTCGGCTCGACTGCACACGCGTCGATCATAATTAAGAGGTGATCTCGAGTGCCCCATCTCTCTCTTAATCTCTCCTCTACAAACGCATTTAATTCCTGTGCGCTTAAAAAACATACATACTCGCGCATAAGCATCGATAATGGAAAGGATGTAGATACGCGTCAAACGATGGTATGCATGTAGCTAATCTCATAGGTTCATAACGTGTGTGTTATGTGAAAGAACTGCTGTTTCTGTAGAAAAAGGTGAATAGGAAGAAAAGTTATTATATAAGTAAAATTTCCAATTTGCACGAGAGAGAGAGAGAGAGAGAGAGAGAGAGAGAGAGAGAACACACACACAAACGAAATATGTTTTTTTTTCCAAACAACATTTATACGGGATATTATAAATAAAAAAAATTATATGTTATATAAATTATATATTAAAAAAATTGTATGTTAACTTAACCGTTATATCCTTTTTTTGCTAAAAGAGATCAACTGATTATTCTAAATTTTTCGATATATATAGTTTCTTATCTCAGTAATAATAAATTCGAGACTAATTAAAAGCGTTTTTAGCCTCGTATAATATTCTTCTATTAATTTAGGTTTAATTGAGCCAAATGTCAGAAGCACATTGTGTTACGCGATCTGGTGGGTTATTACGATCTACGTAACTTCCGCAAAAATTTCAGCTATGGGAGCGCGCTGTTTCTCACACGGAGTAGGATATTCCTTCCATTGGCAAAAATACGAGTGACGAGGAAAACCGGTGGGGGACTGTCGGATAGAGAAATTTAACGTGGCGTATCGCAACGTGGTTTTCTTATTAACCTACTGAACACTGTACGCGCACACGTGGGTCCTCCGCTACTGTCAGACACGCATGAACGCGATGATTCAATTATGAGAGCCGGTAAACAATCTCGGTCAAGCTGTCTGCGTTGGATATATATGCCAACAGATTATCGTTTTTAATTAATGGCGTTCATGAATATTACCCGCACACGGTCCGACATTTCATATCACGCGGGGCACGATATTCATTCATGTTTGCGCTCCGGCTTGGGAACTTCTTCTATATCGAACAATATCGCATAAAGAGTACACGATTAGTCATCATTGATTAAAGATAACGTATAATCCGGATCTCTCTCTCTCTCTCACGGATTGTTTCGAAAATTCACATGCGGAACGAATCGTAATATGTGTAAGTATAACCCTTTAGTTAGACATAGTCATTCAGCAAATATAGAGACATTTGCAGTAAAAATAAGAAAATTTAATAAAATTTTAATAAGAAAATTTAATTAAATTTAATTAAAAATTTTAAATAAATAATCGGTTAAAACTTTTCACCACAACATAATTAGCTTATGCTGATTAGGTAGATGCTAAAAATTTATAAACGTGATAGAAACGACACAAAAAGCTCGAAAGCAAAATAGGAGAAAAGAAAGAGAGGGAGAAGAACGAAGAGAGAGGAGGAAAAACGTAGCGCAAACTAAAAGAAAGCCTTTAAATAGCATTGACGGGGGTGTCGTGAAAAACGGGCGCCGTAAAGAAAGTCGAAAAACGAGTTGTTGGCGACTCGGCATCACCTCGAGTAACGATCATTTTTACTGTCTATAAGGTATGCAGTCGGTCAAAGTATCGTCGTGTATTTTCGTCCTTCGGTGGACAACGCCCAGTGGGAAATATTTAATCGATAGAGAGGTACAGACATTCCAATCATCATTCATAAGCAGACTTGAAAGATGCTAACATAAGCATATAGCTTAACTAAATATTAATTTAATATTTTAATTACATTTACTATATTTCTCTCTTGATTTTTATCAAATATGTGTCGTAAATTAGAAAAGTAAATTAAAATGTATTTTAAAAATTACAAGAGCAATAAGTAACTGTTGATTTTTTTTATATATATCCAAAAATTGAAAAAAATATAAATTAAATTAATATTAATGAAATTAACATTAAATAATTAATTAAATTAATATTAAGTTAATATTTAATTAAATTAATATTATATTAATATTTAAACAATTTAT
>NW_021848663.1:371994-375064 GCF_003651465.1 Formica exsecta
TAAATTAATATTAAATTAATATTTGTATGATAAAATCTGTATAAAACATAAAATCGAAATTAAGACAATAATGTGTATATTCATGTAGTAGCGAATACATTTTCACGTTGATACTAAAGTAATAATCGCCTTTGACAGACGAAAGAATTGGCATGCATGGCGCATTTGACAAGCACGCGCTAACGTAGACATCCATCCGTTTGCTCATATAATGACAAACCGAACGGAACATATTTCGCCAGTGTTATTTATTTCGCAGAAGCGTGTGGAAATCGCGCGATTCGCACCGAAGGGACGATGACGAATATATAAATGTCAACTGCGGGAAGAAAAAAAAAGAAACGGAAGAAAGGATCGCGCGAGCCGCCGCTTCGGGGATCGTTAGGCGTATGTTTCTAATTGGCGCTAAATAATGTTTTTTTTCCTCCCCTCCCCTTCGGAATCTGCCAATCCTCCTGTCCGGGCTTCCTCGAACAGACCTATTACTGTACGACAATATTCGCGCTGGCAATCAGCACGTCGGTGCGAGAGGACAACGGTTACCGTTCGCGGACGCTTCATTATGCGCGGCATCGACGACGAAGACGTCGCATCTCGTCGCTGCCCACGACTCAACACTAACGAGGAGACTACTCTTTGACCGAGGTACTAACGTCCGCAAGACATGTTCCAGACGCTGGCCATCGAATTACCATCAGGTAACCATCGAGTATATAAAAATCGACGCTATTTGCGCGAGGTAATAAACCACTGGATGCGCTTTGCACTTGTATAAGTAATTTCTCTGAAAGATATTTAAATATAATTTATATAATTTTAAATTACATAAATATCTCTTAAATAATATTACGTTATTTAGGATTTTAAGGATTGAATCTTTTATAAATGGTCTTTAAAGTAACTTTCTAAGAGCTATTCTTAAATTTCTTGAATTGATTTTTGGGGTATTTTAATTGTGCTGCTTAAAAGTTGATATCTTATGACTTTGTACTTGGAAATAAAATCCAGGTTAATCGTCGTCATAATAAAACTACGATAAAACGTCCAGCAATTTTAGTAAAGTACCCGATATTATTCCGTAAGTCCGTCAGTTTATTGGGCACTCTTCTCGGCTCCTGTTACCGTCCGGAGCGGAAATACTTGCGAAACTTGCCGTAAGCTCGTCTTCTCTCATGAGAACGAATGAAACCGTCTCGCGTAAGGTAAAGGTATTCGCAAATAACACGTTCCGAAAGGTTCGGAAGGTTCTGCAAACATTTCAGGCACCGCTCTCTTATCCCCGACAGCCGTAGACTTGCGATATTTCCAGGTCTGAAAAATTTCTCAGTCCTTAACCTTCGCATTCCCCGTATGCGAGTCTTGCGTTCGTTCGCCGGAGATTGGGTTGTAGTATCGGAAAAGGATTCTACAAATCGGAACCTTCATATAGTGCAAAGAAACAATCCGTCTCATTCCAGATAACATACATGATAGAAATGTCAAACGTGTCTATATATGATTATGCGACTTTTATTTTGTGGATAAATTTTCAATATAAATATAAAGCGTAACAAAAAAAAAAAAAAAATCCATAGATCCATGTATCTCATACTCGATATCAGCTTCCATTTCATCAATCGATTTTACGAATACGATGAAGCGTGCCGGAGATCGATACCCTAATCGGCGCCTCCATGAATATTCAACCATCGCGACGATGATATAAATCTTCCAACAAGCTGCTCCGCAGCAGCGCGTCTACGAGTATGATACGATTATCACTTGCGACGGCGAACGAGAGAGAGAGAGGGAGAGAGAGGAGCATCAATTCCCCAACATTTTGCCACCTTAAAGCCGAAGGCGATTCATCGAAGCGTCGCCTCGGCGTGCAACCACTCGGAACCAACGTCATCACGCATCGGTGACGAGACGGTAGCGATGACGAGTCGAGCGACGATAATTATTAGAACAGCATTCGTCGCGCGAAGGAGGTGGAAAAACAGAGAAAGAGAGAGAGAGATGAACCCTCTCCTCCATCCCGGACCCAGAGAGGGTAAGCCGCCGCCCGAGACAAGTGGTGGAAATGAATATTGTGCGCGGGCGAGGCGCGCACGAAGAAGAAAGAAAGAAAGAAAGAACGGGGGTCCGCGCTCGAGTCTATGCGGATGTTGCGGAGGAAGCGAGAGGAGACATCAGGGGGAATGGAGAGCGAGGGACCAAAGGGCAGAAGGCGGGAGGGAGGGAGGGAGGGAGCGAGCGAGCAGAGACAGAGAGAGGCCCCGAGAGTGCGAGGGAGAGGCGAACGACGCGACGGCGGACGCGGGTTCGTGTGACAGAAGGGGCTACTCCCTCGAACGAGAGCGACGAGGACGGACGCATCCCCCCTCTCTCTCTCTCTCTCACTCTATCTTTCTTTCTCTCTCTCTCTCTCTCTCCCCCGCCGCGTCACGATGCGAGAGAGCGAGAAGGTAGACGGCGGAGGGGTACCGATTACCGGTGAAGGGAGGCGCGACGATGGAGGGGGACCAGAGCCCGGCGCATGCGCGACGGGCGTGGGAACGCGCGCTCATGCCCAGACAATCCCCTGCCCTCTCTCTCGCGCTGTCGTACCCGCTCCGTTTCCGTCTCGCTCGCTCCACGTCTCGCTCCGGCTCGCGCCCTATCCTTCCTCGAGCGCACACACACACTCCGTCCCTCTCGCTCGCTCCCGAAGGGATCCGGCCACGCTCTCTTACTCTCTCGGGGACGCACCGGTGAGGATCGCCGGCCGAGCGGGCACGAGATCCAAGGCCCCGGCGGGCGCGCGAGTTGTTATATTCGTTCAGGGGTGCTCAGTATCTGGGTGATCGTCAATGCAAATAAAGATAATACACTTGGCGTATGATAATATTGTACGTAATTATACGGCATACCGAATATAATTGCGCCGGCTTTTCTAGCGCTTCAATTACGCCGGCATGTGACTAACAGATGACAGTAAAATACTGCCGCTGCACGCATACGTTCCTCCGCTTAAAATATCCGTTTTATCAACGCGCTAATGAGGGGACGTAATTTAATATATTATATAATTATAAATATTTTATATAAT
>NW_021848664.1:0-222 GCF_003651465.1 Formica exsecta
CTATTCCGACGATTCCGCGAACATTTGATAGCAGCTCGCGATGACTGTTTTTGTCCTTCCACTAAGGAAAGAATAATGATGAATAATAATATATTGTAGAAGCTATGTCGCTATATAGTCGATAGAAAATCTCTAATTTGAGAAATAATTCTTGGAGTTTTTCTTTATTTGATTAAGAAAAACTCTTAAATCCAGAAAGAAAGGAGAGAAAGTTTATATATT
>NW_021848665.1:0-239 GCF_003651465.1 Formica exsecta
CAAAAAGCTTTTTTTTTAGTGGTTTCTTTTTCTGAGTGTTAGTTTTTGTTTTCAACTGCTTTTTGTAGGGATACAAAGTCAGGATAACACTTCTTCCTCTTTTCATTATATGAGATGTGTAAGTACTCGGTTTTGCCCCAACACAAGAAAAGTAACAAATACGGCGGTTGTATATTCCGGCGTACAAAGTGCCGATCAAAACTAATATGATATACTCTCTAATATGTACAGAATGCAAT
>NW_021848665.1:377-2423 GCF_003651465.1 Formica exsecta
AAACTTTGAACTTCTATTAAAAAAGAAATATCGTGTGCACAGGGGCACGGTTTGTTTTAAAATAATGATGGCGCCAATCTACAACTAATAACATAAGTTAGCCATAGATAACGTTTTATCGCGAAAAAACAGGGGTACCCGGTTTGACCCGCCTACCCGGTTTTACCCAACTTTCCCCTATATAATGTCAGCTAACAGGTTTTCGTAAAATATTATACGAACATTCGCAACTTTTTGCAATATTGGTTTTTTAGAGTATAAAAGAGTACTTTTTGTATTGTGCGGGATTTTACCTAGATTTCTAATTAAAACACCGAAAATGCGAAAGAGTATTCGTCTCGATTTTAAGATATATCTTTATACGACATACAAAAAATCAATATTTGGAATAGAGGTCTATTCTAACTTTTTTATAATTTTAATCCTATTCTTTCGATTTTTAAGAGATACTAATTATTAGCAACGTTAATTAATTTACTTATAATTGTATATAATTGAAGCTCGCCTGTTTAGCGTATCATTTCTAAACGTTGCTCGATTTTCGGAACGGAATTCTATTCTATTATAATATAATAAATTTTGCTGAAGTTTTAATTATGTTCTTTTAATTTTTTAAAAATCTGATCATTATCAACATTAATTAATTTACTCATGATTGTATATGGTCGCTTGATTAACGTGTGGCGTGCATGATGCAATACGGAAAATTCCGAAAGTGCAACGCCCGAACGTTGAATCCAAGCGCCATAAAGCAATAAAAAAACATCTGCATAACAGATTTGGATTTTCCTTTTTTTTATATTGTATGCCTTTTCTTTTGCTTTTTCTTACACGGATCGATACGACACACTCGTCCGAATTACCAGCGCGAACGGAAAGCGTTCTTTGCAACGAGAGAGCAATTGTGATACATTTGTAATTGCTACATTTTATTTAACTTTGTTTATTCGGAATAAATTCTTGTTTACATTTGTATTTTATTTAACTTTGTTCATTCGGAATAAATTCTTATTAAGAATAATCCGATTCTGATTATTTCACGAGCACATTCTTCACATTCTTCACAAACGTACCTCTTCTAAATATTGCTTGATTTTTTAGATGGAGTACTGTTCTATATATTATAGTATAATAAATTTTCTAATAGTTCTAACCATATTCTTCCGATTTCTAAGGACTTCTAATAATTAGCAGCATTAATTGATTCTTTCACGTTTATATGATCCCTCGGTAGAAGATACACTATCAAATTTTTTGAAAACATCATAAAAAAATCGCAATATATTATGCAATATTGGTTTTAGCATTTAAAATCTTAAGAGTTTTTCTTATATCTTGTGTAGTGCTATTTAAAACTAATCAAAAATCTCAAAATATTTCTAAAAAAATTTCTTACCTCTTTTGGGACTTAGATAAATCTTTATACGACATACATGAAATCAATTTCTGAAACATGCTACCCAGAATTCTAAACAAAAATTCAAAATTGCGAAAAAATTTTATTCTCATGAGTCTTAAATATATCTGTACACGTCATACGAGAAATTATAATTTTTGAAACACGAAAGTCTATTCTATTATAATTATTATATTTTTCTATAGTTTTAACCGTGTTCTATCAAAATAGAAATAGATTTAATCATTAACAGCGTTAATTAATTTTTTCATGTTTACTTAATCGCCCGGTGATAGATATACTGTCAGATTTTCGCAAAATGTTATAAAATATCAAAAAATCGCGATATCTTGTGCAATATTGTTTTTGTAGCGTATAAAATGTTAAGAGTCTTTTTTCTATCTTGTGGAATTCCATTCAGAATTTTAATTAAAGGGCCGGAAATGCGAAGATAATACTTTTCTCAGGACATTTAGATATGTATTTATACGACATTAATTTCAAAAACGACTAAAACTCCCCTCTTCTCTATTATTGTCTTTTTCACTTTCATTTTATTTAAAAATATTAATATAAGAAATATAACTACAGTATCTCTCTTAGTCTGACTCTTCCCCTTCGACCTGTCCGGCATGGGTGACCCTACCGGT
>NW_021848665.1:7917-9070 GCF_003651465.1 Formica exsecta
ATATCCTCTTGTTCGACATTGCTGCAGGACTTTCTAATTTAACTTTTTAACTTTTGGGATCTCAAAATGCTTTTCTTTTAGTAGTTTTTTTTTCTAAGCGTTAGTTTTTGTTTTCAACTGCTTTTTGTAGGGACACAGAGTCAGGATAACACTTCTTTCTCTTTTCATTATATGAGATGTGTAAGCACTCGGTTTTGCCCCAACACAAGGAAAGTAACAAATACGGCGGTTGTATATTCCGGCGTACAAAGTGCCGATCAAAACTAATATGATATATTCTCTAATATGTACAGAATACAATGCTGCATTTACCGAAACAAATGCTCTATATGGAAAAAGTGCACAACGACTCGATTCTTGCTTCGATATCGATCTTTCTGGGACTAAAAACTTTGAACTTCTATTAAAAAAGAAATATCGTGTGCACAGGGGCACGGTTTGTTTTAAAATAATGATGGCGCCAATCTACAACTAATAACACAAGTTAGTCATCATAGATAACAGCATTTATTACGAAAAAACAGGGGTACCCGGTTTGACCCGCTTACCCAGTTTTACCCAACTTTCCCCTATATAATGTCAGCTAACAGGTTTTCGTAAAATATTATACGAACATTCGCAACTTTTTGCAATATTGGTTTTTTAGAGTATAAAACAGTACTTTTTGTATTGTGCGGGATTTTACCTAGATTTCTAATTAAAACACCGAAAATGCGAAAGAGTATTCGTTTCGATTCTTAGATATATCTTTATACGACATACGAAAAATCAATATTTGAAATGGAGATCTATTCTAATTTGTTTATAATTTTAATCCTGTTCTTTCGATTTTTAAGAGATACTAATTATTAGCAACATTAATTAATTTACTTATGATTGTATATAATTAAAGGTCACCTGTTTAACGTATCTTTTCTAAACGTTGCTCGATTTTCGGAACGAAATTCTATTCTATTATAATATAATATGCTATAGTTTTAATTGTTTTTTTATTTAAAAAAAAATCTGATTATTATCAACATTAATTAATTTACTCATGATTGTATATGATCGCTTGATTAACGTGTGGCGTGCATGATGCAATACGGAAAATTCCGAAAGTGCAACGCCCGAACGTTGAATCCAAGCGCCATAAAGCAATAAAAAAACATCT
>NW_021848666.1:0-5604 GCF_003651465.1 Formica exsecta
CTATTGTAAATTTATACGATAATCATAATATCATAAAAAAGGCACCTCATTCATAAAGCACTTTTTTCACTTGTTATTTCGCCATGCCTGAGCGCGCGAAATTTCAGCTCTGTCAATCGTAAAATTTAATCGCTTCCCGTTTGAAAACTATTATAGTCTCGGCATTTTTGTATTAGGATTTTTGTCTTGAAATGTTCTAAGGTATCTGCCATTAAGAGGAAATACGTAGTTTTAGGACACCCTGTATATACATATTTTGTAAAATGTAAAATTTTTTATATGAGTTTCTTTCATGACTCAACACTATACTTCAATATTTATTTTTGTTGAAATGACAATTTATATCTTATGTTTGAATATCCCTCTCAATTCTTTATGCGGTTGGTGTCTGCTATAATTCTAGATGGCACCTTTGTTTGTAATGAATTCTTTTTTTTTAGAACTCCTTTTCCTTTTTTTTACTGTAAGCAGAGCGCACTAAATAAATAAACTATTTTCCTTTCGTGTGCAATAATCTACTCGTGTACAGTTTCCTTTCTGCGTACCAATCAACAGGTTATGGGCCCAGAAAGTCGCATAAATAAAAGAGTAGATAGAATACAGTAAGTAAAAGTTGCAGATTGTGAATAAAGGATAGCTAACCTCCAAGTAAGATGGCAGAAGATGGAGAAAAGTATCGAGTTCCGCTGTTTGACGGCACGAATTTTAATAATTGGAAATTTAGAATTGAAACTCTACTGACTGAACTGGATCTGATAACTTATATTGAGAAATCATATAAGGAAATGGTGGAAATATTGGATGAAGACACGGCGCAACAACGAGATGTAAAAGAAGCAACGCTTGCTGAGCATAAGAAGAAGGACAGAAAGTGCAGGTCTCAAATCATTCAAAGGATTGCAGATAGCCACCTTGAGTATGCGAAAGATCAAGAAACTGCGTTTGATATATGGCAATCCTTGTGCAATACATTTGAACGGAAAGGAATCGCCGGACAGCTTCTTACTCGTAAAGCTCTTCTAACGATGAAATTTAATGCAGCCAATGATACTCTATCTAGTCACTTGTTAAAATTTGACAAGCTAATTCGTGAACTGCGGTCAACGGGAGCGAAATTGGAAGAGTCAGATATTGTGTGTCATCTGTTACTGACAATGCCTGCTGAGTACGACACTGTTGTCACTGCAATAGAAACTCTCTCCATGAGGCAATTAAACGTAAGTTTTGTAAAGAACCGACTACTGGATGAGGAATCGAAACGAAACGACCTAAAACAAAAATCTAAAAGCGAGGTACAATCGTCGACAGCCTTCTCATCGCAAACAGGTAATAATTCCGCGAGTAAAAATAAAAACAAATCGTTTCAAAACAAAAGTGGTCAACAACGTTTTCCGTTTGCTTGTAATAATTGTGGTATAAAAGGACACAAAGCTGCAGATTGTCGTAGGAAACCGCAAAGAAATCAGAATAATAATACGAAGACAGTTAACGTAGCTTCGGAGGCGGATTTAACCAAAAACGGGGAAGCTGCAAGTTTCTGTTTTCCGGCCTTCACTCATAATGGTATTGAACGTCAAGTCAATTGGCTTTTAGATTCAGGAGCATCCGAACATTTCGCAGGTAACAACATGCCACTTAAAAATATTAAAAGTCTGCCAAGCCCAGTAAATATTAAAATTGCGAAGACTGGAACCTTTCTTCAAGCTAGGCAAGTTGGAGAAATTGAAGTGGTTAGTACAGTTAATGGTAAAGAGAACGCTATCAAAATTAAAGACGTGTTAGTAGTTCCTGGATTACAGTATAATCTTCTGTCTGTTCCAAAACTAGAAATGAATGGTTTTCGCGTAATTTTTGAAAATGGAAAGGGACTAATTGAAAGAGACAAAGTAGTGGTAGCAGTTGCGTTGAGACAAAAATCTCAAGTCTATTTGTTAAGCTTCAGGTACAATGAAGCAAATGCAAACGTATGTACACCAGCTGAAAGTCTTGAACTGTGGCACAAGCGATTGGGACACCTGAACATCGACAGTGTGAAACGCCTTCAAGGACAAGTGGATGGAATAAAAGGAGATCTGAGCAAATCGTCGATGGAGATGTGTCAAACTTGTATCGAAGGGAAACAGTCGCAGCAACCACATAATCAGACTAGAATTCGAGCAAAACGACCGTTGCAGCTCATTCATAGCGATTTATTCGGTCCAGTAAGTCCAACGTCTTATGATGAGAAGAGATATGTTTTAATTTTTGTCGATGATTACACGCATTTTACTGCTGCATATATACTTAACAATAAATCAGAAGTTCTTCATTATTTTAAAATTTATGAAGCAATGGCAACCGCTCATTTTAATTTAAAGTTAAGTCGATTTAGGTGTGACAATGGGCGTGAATATATTTCAAACGAAATAAAGAAGTTCTTTGAGGAAAAAGGAATTCAATTTGAATTCACGATTAGGTATACCCCTCAACAAAATGGGGTAGCCGAGCGTATGAATAGGACCATAATTGAGAGAGCACGTTGTATGATACTTGGCTCAAAACTTGCAAAAACATTCTGGTCGGAAGCGGTACTAGCAGCCTTATATGTGATAAATAGAAGCCCGACTTCAGCTTTGAATGGAAAAATTCCTGCAGCAATGTGGAATAAAGAGAAACCAACTATTAAGAAACTCAGAGTCTTTGGGTGCAATGCGTTTCTACGTATACCAAAGGAAATTTCATCTGGAAAATTTGATTCAAGATCAAAGAAGTGTTATATGACGGGATACTGTGTTAACGGATATCGTTTATGGTGTCCAGAAGATAACAAAATTCTGTTTGGAAAGGATGTCATATTTGATGAAACTAAATTCGATTTCGATGATGCTGATGGATCATTCTATCAAGGTAATGAAGTTCAAGAGACTTATAAGAAGAAGAACAAAGAAGACTGTGAAAATCTACAAGAGCCATGTAAGGATCAAGGAAGTCTAAATCATCAAAAGCCGAATAATCCTAGTGATTCTAGTGATGAAGAATTTTTTGAATTCGAGAATGCTTCACAGGAGGAGTCGAATAATCTACTACGACGCAGTGAGAGGGTAAAATCAAAACCCAAGTATTTACAAGATTACGCAGTGTTAGCATTAAATGCAGAAGCCTTTCTTGATGACGTTCCTGAAACGTTCGAAGAAATAGAATCCAGAGAAGACAAGGAACAGTGGATCCATGCAATTCAGGAGGAGATTGCTGCCTTGCAATCAAATCACACATGGGATTTAGTAAAACTTCCTGCCGGAAAACGTCCAATAGATAGTAAATGGATTTTTAAAATAATAACTGATAGCAAAGGAGAACAGGAACGCTATAAAGCTCGTTTGGTCATCAAAGGATGCTCACAAAGAAGAGGACTTGATTACGAGGAAACCTACGCACCTGTAGCGAGGCTAACAACTGTAAGAACATTACTAGCAATTATACTGGAAGAGGATTTTTTCGCATTTCAAATGGATGTTAAAAATGCATTTTTGCACGGCACGCTTAAGGAGGAGATATATATGAAAACTCCTTTAGGCTGTAATTGTCAACAAGATCTCGTCTGTAGGCTTCGGAAAACTCTATATGGGCTTAAACAAGCACCTAGAGCTTGGAACGAAACATTTAATAACTTTGTGAAAAGCCTAGGTTTACAAAATTCCGAAACGGACAAGTGTCTATACGTCAATAAACGAGGGAGTAATAGACTCTATTTACTACTCTATGTCGATGACATAATCATTACCGGAGATGACGTAAAGAAAATTCAAGATATTAAATCAGCGTTAAGTAGCAAATTTCACATGAAAGATCTAGGAGAACTACAATCCTTCTTGGGAATCAACATCAAGAGGACAAGCGATAAACTATACATGAATCAAGCTTTGTATGCTCGAAAACTTCTGAAGCGATTTGGTATGGAGGAATGCAAACCGGCGAAGACTCCAATGGAAATAAAACCACCTCAGGATGAAGCCGCGGAAGCCGTAGGTAAATCAAAACCGTACCGAGAACTTGTGGGATGCCTCATGTACCTTATGTTAACCACAAGACCGGATTTGAGCACTGCTGTAAATCATTTCAGCAGATTTCAAAGTAATGCTACGGAAGCGCACTGGAAGGGACTGAAGAGGATTCTTCGCTATGTTCAAGGCACTACTGAACTTGGCTTACTCTACTGTAAAGGCCAGAAAGATACTCTAATTGCCCATTCTGATGCTAATCTGTCCACTAGATCCACCACGTGGTGACGGTGGAAGATCGTATTATTAATTGGGAGCAGAAGAGGGGGCTGCTTAGGCGTAGTGGTTTAGGATGGACTACTCGAGGAGGCTTCCATTCATACTGGTGGTGAGTCAAGACTCATCGCTGAGCGGCTACGGGCGCCAATTTTCAATCGTTATGATTTGGACCGCTCTGGAGACGTGCTGGGGATTTCGTCTCTCCGTGACAATCGGCACTGCATCCATTGAGCGGAAAGCGAAAGACTCGGGTTCGATTCCCGATTCAGCCACTTGTACCTCGCATATTTTTTCAGACCCGCAAATGTTGTTTTCTAACAATTATTTGTCGGGCTGAGGAAGTGTGTAAACGCCCTACACAGACACGACAGTGCCGCTGCCACGGAAGAGATGGATGCTTGGTTCGTGCCTCCTCCCGCCTTAAATCCCCCCCTCGCTTCACTCGTATAGTAAGTTTACGCTGTACTAATCCATTGTTTTTACAACGAAAGTCTGTTTACGACTTTTAAGCGTGGGCGAGAGGCAAAGCCTCTCCCCCTGCATCTCCACCCTCCCCCCGCAAAAAAAACTGACCAAATGCAAATCTAATTTTTATTCAAAAAATAGAAATTGGTTTGCGTTAGGTTAGAATTTTTCGGGGCGGGGATGCAGAGCCTCTCCTCCATGCATTCACTTTGCAATGATTGTAAACAAAACTTTTTCTAGTTAGAAAATGACAAATACATTAGTACGACGTACACAAACTTCATTCTTCCTATTATTTCATAATATATAAAGAAAAATATTAAGATGGTCAAATTTTAATTTGTTATATTTCCTAAACTAATGCCGTTCACCATTTGATTTTTGCGGAAAATTATTCAGAACAATCTCCCTTATATCATATCCAAGTGGCGATAAAATCGGTAAGATGTGATCTATTATGTATATTTACCAAATTTATATAATCAAATATAAATATAATAAAATATGTTTATATATCAGTTAAGCATGAGATACAATGGCAATGAGAGCACAGCGCATAAAAGTTTATTACAAACAAAATCTCAATTGTATCTCAATTGTATCGTAAAGCGAACGTTTCGGCCCTTTTTTTGGGGCTATCATCAGCGCACGGAATAATAATATCAAAAAATATTAAAAAATGAAGATGGAAGGAGAGATTGATGGCGGGAGGCACTACACCTGTAATGGCTGTAAGGCAGGCTGAGATGGTGGGCGTCTGCAAGGCGGTGCGGCGGCCGGCAGGGGTGCAGGAAAGGATGGGATCCCTTATGGAATTACTCAATAATAAGGTTCCTAGCAACTATGAAATCAAGGTATTACGAGCGGAGCAAGTTAAAATTAA
>NW_021848666.1:19884-20039 GCF_003651465.1 Formica exsecta
ATATATACTAAGTGTCCTAAAACTACCGTATTTCCTCTTAATAATAGATTCCTTAGAAAATTTCAAGACGAAAATCCTAATATAAAATTGTCGAGACTATAATAGTTTTAAAATGGGAAGCGATTATATTTTACGAATGACAGGGCTGAGATTTC
>NW_021848667.1:0-937 GCF_003651465.1 Formica exsecta
GGTGAATAAAGGGGTGAAAAATTAATAGGGTTGTATGCGAGCGTACGTGTACTTTGTATGTCTCGAATGTTATTGTTGGCCTCGGGTATTATTGCTGGAGAGTAGACAATTTGAATTTTCGTCTTCCGATTCCAGCGGCGGCCTCGACGGAAGGGGGTAGCTTGCAGTTCATATTCTTTCCCCGATCTGGTTTTCACTATAACGACAATACAATATTGCTTAATTATAAGAAGCTAAGCGTAAAATTAATATTAGAATAAAATAAATTAATGCTCACTTACTTTTTTATTAAAAGAATTGTTTCTGAGTTGAAATCCTCCGGGCTGTCGATCCGCTGATTTTTGTGGATTAATGATGTTGCTAGTAGCTCAAGAGACGCTGTTGATTGTCGACGTCTGTTACTCGATGTTACACCAATCTCACGAGCAAAGCACAAGTAAGACTTGCAGAATAATATACAGCTTCAAGTTCTTCGGACTCTCTTTTTATAGTCTTTTCCGTGGGCGTATTCTAATTTTGGGAGTAACGATTCTCCAAAATTTTAACGAATTAGAGTTACGCAGAAATGGGGATCCACTAGCTTTAGAGAATTAAAAGTAGACGCCTAGTGACGTCATCGCAGGAGACAATAGCTAGAGAATTAAAAGTAGACGTCATCGCAGGAGACAATAGAAAGTATCTTGAAAGATACGTGTGTACCTGAGGGCGATAGAGGTTTAGGACTCTATGACGTCACAACAATGAGAGGAGGAAAGAGAGAATAAAAAAATTAAACAATCTAAGTAAAAAAAAAAATCCTACATTTATTGATATTAATTTTACATAAATCAATATTCTTATTATATATAATTAAGATATTACATAGGAGTACATCTTCTATATCTACAATATATATTACAATTTGAATTACATGATTAAACGCGACAACGCATAGCGT
>NW_021848668.1:0-800 GCF_003651465.1 Formica exsecta
GACAACTGAAAGTTGTTACGGTTAGTTGCTCACGAGAATAACTTTGCGAATGACCGAAGATAAAAATATTATTTATTTCGTGTCAAATCGCTAACGGTAGTATTTTCTTATTTCCAATGTTTATTGTTTATACGCAATAACATTACTGTCTATGATTTATAATAAAGATAATCAAAAAAGTTAACTACAGAAGAAAATTTTAGAAAAATTTTATTAAACTATGCATTATTTTGTGTAAGAGGTTTTGTTAAGTTTATACGCACTGTCTATGATTTATAATAAAGATAATCAAAAAAGTTAACTACAGAAGAAAATTTTAGAAAAATTTCATTAAACTATGCAAACTATGCAGTAAGAGGTTTTGTTAATTTTACCGGTATCTATTATTTTTAATATATAATAAATTCTCTCATTGAAGTTAGGCAAAAAGAAAGATCAAGAGAGACAGAAAAGGCAATTTAATAATACAACCATAGTATATTTTAACGAAAAAAGATCCTAAGTTAATCTATCTGTTTAATCTATCTGTTTAATCCGTTTAAATAACGGTTTACCTTAATCAAACATTAGTATATTAAAATTTTTGAAAAATTTACATGCCTTAGCAACTTGCATGTTGTATTATTTAAATTTAATTTGTAAAAAAATTCAGTATAATAAAATATTTTGTAAAAAGTTTCATATATATACTTTTCTTCTGTTATATACAGGGTGTCCCAAAGCACCCTTGACAACGCTCGTGAGCACGTAGAGCACAGTAAACTGAACAGAAAAGTCCTGTACCATTTTTTTCTATAACG
>NW_021848668.1:8556-11617 GCF_003651465.1 Formica exsecta
TCTTTCCCTCCGATTTCTTTCCCCGCAATCGACGGCGAGACATCATGCGCATATATATACGCTTTAAATCGTACGTAGACAATGTCGCCGTGACGACGAGAAATCTCTCCCTAGTGGCGCCAATTTTTCGCCTTGTCAAGACGTGTCGTCTCGAGTGATGCGATAACGAACGGTTGCCTGTCTTTGGTTTTGTTCAACTAAGATAGCGATAGAAATAAATATCCACGAAGAAGTGATTAACACATTGATGGACAGCTATAAAATATCTTTGTCACGGTAGAAAATTTATTTTGCGTGATCTTTAAATCATGAAGTATATTAGCCTGCTCTTTTAACATATCTTTCTATATTAAAAATAAAAAAAAGATATGATCCGATCAGAATTTTGATCTTTATATATATAATAAGTATTCCTCAACAGCTATTTCTCAACAGATAAATTATAATGCAATTATATTTTTATTCAAATTTTTTATTATTTGTTTTATTATTTGAAAAGGATTTTTACAATCTTATTTTGTATATAAAATAAAAACTTCCGAGTACATAGTATCTCCATTGAATAAATACTGCAAGTATCTTCGGTCGCGAAAATTCACTTAGTGTTCACGATCACAGAACGATCCGATGCAAATGCATTGACTCGATATCGTAAATTCTCGGTTCCGGTAGAATTACTGCACGGTGTCGTTGTTCGTAAGACACGACTGCTGGCACAATCAGAGACTATCATTGGTCCTAATGGACTCGCGATTGCTTATCAGAATCCAGCGAAAACGTATCCGCTGCGTTCCTTCTAATCGCTGTAGCCAAACCAGCATCCACAAATTCCTCGCCTTACACACGGTACGCACGAAAAAGACATAAGATTTAAGAGAACTTTACTTTTTTCCATTGAGCAAATTAACTGTAACGTTGTAAAGAAACGTGTAAAAGAACGGTAACAAGCGATCCGCCACAATGTCAAACGCAACGACGTACTTCGTTTTAGATTCTGGCTAGTTTATTTCAGTCATTTTATGAACTATCTTTGTAGAACAGCCATTTATAGAAAATTAATAAGTAATTATGTTATAATATGATAGGTAATTATGTATATTTCTAAATAAGAAAAAGCTTATATGAAAATTTGTATTTATTACTTATTGTGTTTATGAATACTTGTATTTATTGCAATTAAGGTTTTATAAAAGTAACATAAATAAAATTCTCGAAAATAATGTTTGAAAACAAATAATAAAAAGAAATTTAAGCGTAAAAAAAATTTTAAGAACACATTTATTATGACTATTTTATCAAATGTAACAAAGTAAGGTCGCTAAAAACGTCGTTTATAAAATGACTAAAATGAACCAACCAAAATCTAAAACGATGTACAAATCGTTGTGTTTGACAATGTGGCGTGTCGCTTGTTAGCGTTTTATAAAAATACTAAAATTCTTAGCCAGATTGTAAAATATTTCATTTTCAACCATGATTTGAGAATGTGACCGCACTTTATAAAATGCTTAGACGTTTTATAAAACGATGGATTTTGTGATTTAGCTATGACATATATATAACTTTCCTTACTTTACAGAGAAACACATTGTACAGAGGTATAATTCTTTAATATTAATATATATATCATGTTTATTTCAATATTTTGAATATTTTGAACTATATTTTTCAGAAAAATTACGCATGGCAGCGTCTAATAAGAAAAAAACATGCGTTGAATATTATATCTGTAGTATAAGATTTAATTTCTCTTATTTAAATTATTTGTGTTAACGTTTACAGAATGCCCTACGTAAAGAAGAAGAGAAACGTGAATAAATATTTCATATATCTTCTCCCGAAAGCTTCCATAATTCCTATACATTATCGACCAGCGTGATACTCTACTGCCTTCAATTGCGCAATGCGTTTGTGATCGATGCATTTTATTCGTTTTTGTTTAATGATTTTTGCTCAATAATCTCTTCATAGGCTGTTAATATATTATACACGTAGAATATATGTCCGCATAAAATGTATAATCTCGAAGTTGTACTTGAGTGAATAATAAAGGTTGTATATGACAAACTCGTACAACATATATATGCGTAACTTTAATATATGCGCCGTATTATCAGTTTAGTTCCCTTCAACAACGCGTTCTCTTTTTTCAATAGGTATTATTTATTTTTTCACAATCTCAAATTATACATTCTCTCTATCCCATGAAATTGTACGATCTTGCGCAAAACGCATAGCAAAAATTTCATAAGACAGATTATCCGAAATTCATTTTTTCAGTGGAATAAAAATAAATAATACCTCTTTTGCAGATACCTTACAATTTGGAAAAACGACGTGGCTTAATCGCGAAACCTTTCGCGGGGGATTCACAGTGTAAAACAGATGACGGTACCTTTGTGGCCATACCTAAGCGTTATCGTAAAATCGAGTTGAAATATTCACGACTCGGTTACGATGATTTTGATTTCGATCAATACAATCGAACCAGCTTTTGCGGCCTGGAGGCCACTCTTCCCAATAGTTATTGCAATGCTATGCTGCAGGTAAATGCAGCCAGACAAAACTATAGAGATCAAAGTAAATCAGAGAATGAATAGAGCAAGTATCACAGATGCATTTATTCTTGCTTTGCAGTTGCTATACTACTGCGAACCTGTAAGAATAGCATTGCTCTCACACTCGTGCCAACGAGAATTCTGTATTTCCTGCGAATTGGGGTTCTTGTTTCACATGCTGGATATATCACGAGGTTTACCCTGTCAAGCTGCGAATTTTCTAAGGGCTTTTAGGACGGTCCCGGAAGCGGCAGCTCTAGGACTCATACTGAGTGATTTGCATCCGGAAGCCAAGAAAAAGATCAGTCTAATTAGACTTATACAAGTATGACAATTAAAAAATTTGATGTAAAAAAAGCACGCAAATTACATAGTTAAATTTTAATAATTTGCGTGAAAAAATAAGTATTTCAGATATAAATATATATATCTTATATTTGATGTGAAAAAAAACTACAAATTAAACTCTCACAAACATTATTTATGGTACGCAAATTTTATGT
>NW_021848669.1:0-1556 GCF_003651465.1 Formica exsecta
CATCTATGGGCAAATTCCGGTTTCATATTTATATACCTGATATATCTGTAAAATCTTTACAATCAATTATTTTTGCAAGTAACTCATTCATTACTAATATTTCAGAATATAGATTGTCCATATTAATATTAAGTTTTTGCAGATTTTAAGATTCAATTATGTTCACAAAATGTTCATATTTCATTTGAGTTTTTAGGTTAAAGTTGTTAACGTTCACCGTTTCACTGAAAAGTGCGACTAACTTCAGACTTCAGATAGCGGTTGAAATTAGTTCAATCATTTCACGGCGGAGCGTTTCGGTATAACATAGTAATAAATCACATATACGTGACACGGTGAACGTGTTAATGAAAACTTACATAGATCGCCTGGAAATCTATAATATATATTACGTGAACTATAGATTTCCAGGCGATCTATGCGGTCAATGCGTGAAACGGAATGCGCTCATAGTAATAAATTACATATACGTGACACGGTGACATCCGCCGTGAAAGTGTTAATGAAAACTTAGTATTCATAAAATAAAGTATTTTAGCGTACTTTATTGCTTTACAAAATATAAAGTATGTACGTCCAAAATAACGTACAATATTTTATTTTAAAGTACGGGTGGCAACCCTATCCGCGGACGGCAACGAACTTAACTATTTTTCCTCTACTTTTAAATAAATAATACAAGGTCGTACAAATGAAAGTTTTACCAGAATCACCTGGACCATCGATATAAAAACAGCTATCATTATTGTTACTTGCTGTTGCTACTAAAATAGTATCAACAATTTTTTTGTTGTTCTATGTTTAATTGTTTATATTGTTGTGCCTCTGAGGAGGCACGGAGATTTTTAGGGATCATTGGCCAAATGAGAACTGGGAAGTTCGAGATCGACCAGGGACTTCTCGCTGTTTAAATTAAACTTGTAGTCTTGTTAGAAATAAAACCGTTTATTTAAAAGTGTGAAGCCTTAAATCTTTTTTTCTTTCTCGCTCTGCAGCTGTCTTGCTTATCACGGTATATGTAGAGTTGCTCCGCGTGCCCGTGTCTGATATCACGTTTGCCGTCGCGAGATTAGCTGTGACGCTCTTTACTATTAAGTAATTACAATGTCCGTCTCGTGGTTGCTTTTGTTAATAAGTTTGACTGCCCTGTATAATTTAATGATTGTGACTGCCCGCCGCTCATTAGCGGCGGATGGTTTTATTACCTCCTTTTCGATTAGTTTTTGGAGGGGATAGCTCAGCAACACGATCATATGTAGTTGTATCGCTCGTTTCGGATGGGAAAGCCCAGATGCAAACTAAGAAAGTTCAAAGTCAAATTTCTTTGCTTGCATTTCCGGAATGTCGTCCTTCAAATCTTCACCATCGCGTAGCCTCCGCGCGTGGATCGCTCCGTCGTTGTTTTGCGCTTGTAACACTAAACGCCTTCTTCGATTTCGAGTTATAGTCGGAAGGCATGTATTAAATAATATTTAATAATTAATAATTCATAAAATTATAATAATTCGGTTATAGCCGTTTTGGGCTATAACATTCCTCCCCCCCCCCCACCCGCC
>NW_021848669.1:3061-14144 GCF_003651465.1 Formica exsecta
GGGAGAGGGAGAAGTGAAGGAGGATGACTTGTGGTTGTGTGTCGCAAGATAGGGTTCTCTATATACCGCGCGTTCTGTCCTGCGTCCGTCGGTCCGTTCGTTTCTCGTCCGCTCCGGCTTCTAACCACTTCACCCGCTTCATCCTCTTCCTTTAAGGTCCGTGTCCGAGGGGGAGGATGGACGAGGTGGTTGCGCGCGAGGGTGGCGCGCGCGAAGGGTTCCGGGAGATGTTCTTGCGCTCGCTAGTAGCTTAGACTCTCGCGTGTATCATCGACTCGATGAAATTGTGTGTGAACCCACACGCGCATTGTGTGAGTGAATATCATACGTGTGCGCGCGCGGACCAAGATACGGACGAACATACGCCGTAGGGTGGCGAGCCACATCGCTTACGTGTGTATTTGTGTGTGTCTATGTACGTGTATGCGTGCAGGGCTCCGAGACTCGGCTAAGGAGTTAGAAACCACCATCGTTTAAGATGAATAGTTGATATGTATATGTATGTATGCGTGTGTGTGTGTATGCGCGTGTGTGCAAAATATATTTTTTTTATTAAATTAAACAAAGAAACAAAACTAAGCTGTTTTTTATGATTTCATTATATATTCATAAATAATATAGATACATATATTTAATTCGACTGCGTTGTAAAAGAATGATGAAAAGAATGTAAAAGAAAAAGATAAATGATTATTTATCGTAACATGCATAATACATATTTCTTATTGTAAGCCTCAAATATAACAGCATTATTATTCGTACTTATCTGTAAGCGCGCATACACGCACGCACATATACATACACAAACGCGTAAAAGCAAAAAAAAAGAAAGAAAGAGAAAGAAAGCAGGAAAGAACGAGAGAGAGCAAAAGATAGTGAAAGAGAAAGAGTGATTGTTAATAAGGCTGTGGTAGCGTTATAGTTAAATCACTAGACTTTCCTTTTTACTAATAAAATATTTCCCAGCAAACACAGAATATAACTGCTATATAACATGGGAATAACATGTAATGTAACGGTTGTTATACCTAATTTATATTGGGATTATATAACTGTCTTTTATTTATGCAATATAACATCAGAATATAACTGCTATGTAACATGGGAGTAATATGTAATGTAACTGCCCAAGTAACAGAGTAACGTCAAAAGACGACATAATGACGTCTATTTTTGGTCTATAATGTCGGCGACTAATAATTGACGTTTAAAAGACCTTATTTCTTAGATTAGCCAAAGACGTAATTTTGAAAACGTCCTATGATCGTCCAAATAAAGTCCTTTTGTAACTTATATTGATTATAGTTCATTTGCTTACCGCTATACGGTGCGCTATTCACTATCTATACCCGTATTCAAATTCTTGTCATGAGCGTATATAAAGCGTGCAAAATGCGGCTAATAACATTGTAATTATTTTTATCAGTTCAATTTCTGATACGATTCCCGTACCAGGAAATTCAGATATTTAACTGATTTTTGGAAAATCGGACAGATAATATCCGATTTTAATTTATTCGGACAATTTCTATCCGAATAAGTAAAAATTGTTTGTTATTATCTGCTTAAAATATAAAACAGAAATTAACTTTCATATAAATAAAATCTTTAATTTTATAAATTAAATTATTTAAATTTACCTATAATATATATCACATTAATATGTGTTATATTATTACTGTAATTGGTCTTAGTTTTGCCGTCAAACAAACGTCAGAAAATGACGTCTCGTGGATGTGACATATCGACGAGACATTTTCGGGTCTCATGAGATCTAACTTAGGATGTCTAATTGGTCATCTTGTGACCAAAATTTACTGTCATTGTGACGTCAGTTTGCTACTTGGTGGACTATTACATGACTGTAACAATCATATAACATTTTAGTAACATGTTATATTCATGTTATATAACTGCAATTTTGTATGAGTGGGAAATTACAACTAACGTGCATGTTACATGTAACAAATACGTTATATTACTTGTTACATTCCGTTTTATTATGGCAATATTACAGTTATGTATCTGTGTTTGCTGGGTATGTTCCAAAGATTATATTCCAAATCAAGCGACGCGATAGCGTCGTGACGCCAAGTATATAAAAAAAAACGTTTCTGCTTGTCAACGGTTTGCCTATGTTGCCTATGTACAGGGGCCGCGACGCTACCAAGTAGCTTATCCGGAGTTTTACGTCTAATAAACTTTCGATTAAAATTCCTCAGGAACCAAGCCGTTAATCAAAAATCTAACGGCACTTTCCTTATATAATGTGGATGCAAGTTTTCGATTGCCACCAGTTTGAATAAGATTGGTGCAGTCAATCCTGAGGAATGATAATCGTATACCAGAAATGTCCCAGTGGATTTTGTCCTTCAAAGCGCGTTTGCAGCGCTCATGTATGATTTTATGCTTGAGTGTGCCAATACGCCTTGAGAGACAATGTGTATGTATGTGCGTGCATACATATATGATACGTATAAAGCGACGCGGTAGTCGCGGATCGCGGTACGCGGTAGCATCGCGACGTCAAGATATAATAATAAAAGGTTAAGGTTATAAGGTTATAAGGTTATATTTGAATCTGTTGCAGAAAATATATTTGGTGCTATCAAGTAAGTAGATTGAAATTTCGTATATATATCTACTTATACATGTTTATTTATTGTTTTATAAGTATATTTCTTGATTATATCTGAATATTATCTAAATTATAGCGCTTATTTGCAGGATAAAGCGAAATCAATCCTTTCGAGATTCGAGAAGACCGGTATACTTTTATAGCTGGGATTGGAACTGAAAAGGATGACGTCGACTTATGGATTGACAAGATTGAAAGCGTAGCTAGGATACATAACTTATCACAAGTTGTTATGTTGTCTGCAGCTACGACTAAACTAAATAAATCAGCCAGACGATAATTTGACTTATCTTCAGGAGAAATTAACCGTTCCTGGTTTTATTTCAGAAGTGCTATTATGGATCGCTTCAAAAGAAAAGTTCTTTTTAACGTTACAATGCAGAAAGTTGAAGCGAGGAAGTGGAACTATTCTTCAGAGTCTTTTGAAGATTACGCCATGGACAAATTGGCACTAATGAGAAGTTTAAGGATACGTCTCCTTATTGCGCTAGAGTTGTTCCGGTTAGAAAAAAGAATGGCTCGTTACGTTTGTACGTCGACTTAAGACCTCTTAATAATAAGGTCATTAAACAAAAGTACCCATTTCCTTTGATTGAAGATTGTTTATCTCGTTTAAGCGACAAGTCAGTCTTCACTTTGTTAAATTTAAAAGATGGTTTTTATAATATAAAGCTTCATCCAGAAATCACTAAGTATTTTTCTTTTGCCACACCTGACGGGCAATTCAAATATACAAGATTACCTTTTGGATTTTGTGAGGCTCCTGCCGAATTCCAAAAGAGATTAATTCAAATTTTACAACCTCTGATAAGAAATGACAAAGTCATAGTCTATATTGATGACATTTTGATACCATCAGTTTCTATTGAAGACAACTTAAATACGTTAAAACTTGTTCTTTTAGAGCTCAAGAGATACAATTTTCAATTAAATTGTAGTAAATGCTTATTTCTAAGGAAGACCATCGAATATTTAGGTTATATTATCTCGGAAAAAGGAATCACACTTAGTTCCAGACACGTTGAAAGTGTTTCAAATTTTCCTCAACCGAAAAAAGTTGTAGAACTTCAAAGATTTTTAGGTCTCACAAATTATTTTAGAAAATTCATAAAAAATTATGCCTACATTGCCAAACCTCTTAATAATCTATTACGTAAATCAGTTCCTTTTGAATTTGATTCTAAGTGTCAAACAGCTTTTAAATTATTAAAAGATAATTTGATTTCTTTTCCGCTTTTAAGTATTTATAATCCGTTTTTAAATACGGAAATCCATACAGACGCAAGCGCTGTAGCAGTCGCGGGCATTCTATTACAAAAACAGAAATCTAATTTATGGGCACCGGTAGCCTATTATAGCCAAGCAACAAATCAAGCAGAGGCTAAATATCATAGTTTCGAGTTAGAAATGCTTGCTATAATTAAATCAATAGAAAGATTCCATTTATATTTATATGGTCTCGAATTTACTATAATAACAGACTGTCACGCTTTAGTTCATGCTGTTAACAAAGCAAATATCAATCCTAGAATAGCTAGATGGATTCTTAAACTTCAGAATTATAAATTCAAAATAATTCACCGAGATGGAAGAAAAATGACACATGTAGATGCGTTAAGTCGAGTAATCAATCTCGTGGAAATTCTACCGCTTGAAAAAGAATTAGAATACCGACAATTACAAGATCCTAAAATTAAAGGAATCGCTAGAGATTTAGAATATGAAGAACATGAGAAATTTGAACTAATCGATGGTCTCGTCTTCAGAAAAGGCATTGATAAACCTCGTTTCATAGTACCGGATTCCATGATTTTAAATATAATTAAGGTTTATCATGCCGAAATGGCTCATTGCGGAGTTAAAAAAACTGTTCAGGGCATTGGCTCTAATTATTGGTTCCCAACTATGCGTAGAAAAGTTCAAGCGTATATCGACAATTGTATTACGTGTTTAATGGCCAATGCGGCTTCAAATTCTCGCGAAGGTGACATGCAAATCACAAATAGTCCCTCAATACCGTTTGATATTATGCATATGGATCATTTAGGTCCTTTTAAAGAATCTTCAAATGATTTTAAACATATTTTAGTATTAATCGATTCGTTCTCAAGGTTCACGTGGCTCTTTCCAGTTAAATCAACTACCTCTAATGAGGTAATCAAACATCTAACGTTTTTGTTTAACAATTTAACTACCCCATCAACGGTAATTACAGATAGAGGAACTGCATTTACTTCGCAGGAATTTGCAAACTTTATAGAATTATATAAAATCAAACACCACCTAGTAGCGGTAGCCGCCCCTTGGGCTAATGGCCTAGTAGAAAGGGCTAATAGATTCATTAAATCGTCGCTCAAAAAAGTCGCAAATAGTCAAAGTAATTGGAGCGACTACATTGCTTCAGTTCAATACGTAATTAATAATACGTTTCATTCGTCAATCAAATCGTCTCCGGCGAAAATTCTTTTCGGTAATCATCAACGCTTACATACAGACGCTGAATTGGTTAAGCGTCTTAACGAGACAGCAAAAGTTGAGTTTGATCTCAACAAAAGTAGAAACGAAACTTGGGATATAGCTCAAGAATCAACGAGAAAAATTAAGGAATACAATAAAACCTACTATGACGAAACTCATAAAAAGCCTTCCCGTTATAAAGAAGGTGACTATGTCTTTATAAGAGACTCTGTTATTAAACAAAGTGAAGATAAAAAATTAAAACCCAAATATAAAGGACCGTATAGAATAGCGAAAGTTCTGGACAAGAACAGATATGCAATTAAAGATATACCTGGTTTTAATATCCTCTCGTCAGATAGAATAAAACCCTGGACTAAACCAGTGGGTTTTGTAACATAAAAACATGTTATTAAGCATCTACTCATTTCTTATTATAATTATCAATAACTTAAGTTCGTTTGGCCCCTTTTCTTACTTCCTTCCGGAGTCCTTACCGATCCATTGTTCTGTATCAATGCTATCTAATATTTCCCCTCTTTTTGCAGCTTGACTAAACCCCAACATTGTTAAACATTTTTTTTGGCCCTACTAAATATTAGGGTACATCCGTTGCGTCCGTTGGTTCTAAGCTTTATATTTAGGATACTGTTCTAATTAATGTAAAAATTGGCTCGCAATATTCGTCAATGGCCATTTATTATTATTTTTAAATCCTGTCCGTAATTATAAGAGTTAAATAAGTTCTGCCGACTTTAGATTAAGTCATTTCATTGTAAACATTATTCTAATCATAAAAAGATTATTATTAAAACATTCGGGCTGATAAGAAATGACAAAGTCATAGTCTATATTGATGACATTTTGATACCATCAGTTTCTATTGAAAACAACTTAAATACGTTAAAACTTGTTCTTTTAGAGCTCAAGAGATACAATTTTCAATTAAATTGTAGTAAATGCTTATTTCTAAGGAAGACCATCGAATATTTAGGTTATATTATCTCGGAAAAAGGAATCACACTTAGTTCCAGACACGTTGAAAGTGTTTCAAATTTTCCTCAACCGAAAAAAGTTGTAGAACTTCAAAGATTTTTAGGTCTCACAAATTATTTTAGAAAATTCATAAAAAATTATGCCTACATTGCCAAACCTCTTAATAATCTATTACGTAAATCAGTTCCTTTTGAATTTGATTCTAAGTGTCAAACAGCTTTTAAATTATTAAAAGATAATTTGATTTCTTTTCCGCTTTTAAGTATTTATAATCCGTTTTTAAATACGGAAATCCATACAGACGCAAGCGCTGTAGCAGTCGCGGGCATTCTATTACAAAAACAGAAATCTAATTTATGGGCACCGGTAGCCTATTATAGACAAGCAACAAATCAAGCAGAGGCTAAATATCACAGTTTCGAGTTAGAAATGCTTGCTATAATTAAAACGATAGAAAGATTTCATATATACTTATATGGTCTCGAATTTACTATAATAACAGACTGTCACGCCCCTGCCGAAAATGGTCGATTAAAACCGATTAAAACATAATCCGTTTTAATCGTTTTTAATCGGTTCAATCCGCGCCCGGATTAAAAAGTAATCGATTTTAATTCCGAACAAACTATAATCGGTTTTAATATCGCTTTCGCGGATTATTTCCAATCTAAAATCATTACATTCTAATCCATATTGTTGATTAAAACAGGTTTAATTATAACTTTATAAAATCGTATAATTTCGGATTGAGGTGGAGATATATCATTCAACATTAATCACATTAATTTAGTTCATGCTGTTAACAAAGCAAACATTAATCCTAGAATAGCTAGATGGATTCTTAAACTTCAGAATTATAAATTCAAAATAATTCACCGAGATGGAAGAAAAATGGCACATGTAGATGCGTTAAGTCGAGTAATCAACCTCGTGGAAATTCTACCACTTGAAAAGGAACTAGAATACCGACAATTGCAAGATCCTAAAATTAAAAGAATCGCTAGAGATTTAGAATATGAGAAACATGAGAAATTTGAGCTAATCGATGGTCTCGTCTTCAGAAAAGGCATTGATAAATCTCGTTTCATGGTACCGGATTCCATGATTTTAAATATAATCAAAATCTATCATGACGAGATGGCTCATTGCGGAGTTGAAAAAACTGTTCAGGGCATTGGCTCTAATTATTGATTCCCTACTATGCGTAGAAAAGTCCAAGCGTATATTGACAATTGTATTACGTATTTAATGGCTAATGCAGCTTCAAATTCGCGTGAAGGTGATATGCAGATTACAGATACTCCCTCAATACCGTTTGATATTGTGCATATGGATCATTTAGGACCTTTTAAAGAATCTTCAAATGGTTTTAAACATATCTTAGTGTTGATCGATTCATTCTCAAGGTTCACGTGGCTTTTTCCAGTTAAATCAACTACCTCTAATGAGGTAATCAAACATCTAACGTTTTCGTTTCCAGCATTCTTGGTTGAGTATAGATATTTTTAAAGATTGGTTAACGCCACATAAAAATAATGAAAAAGCTCTCTGCACGGTTTGTAATAAAGTTCTTTTATGTGGCAAATCAGATTTAATAAAACATTTTAAAATTGCATGTTAAAAA
Source organism: Formica exsecta (assembly GCF_003651465.1). Taxonomy (NCBI): domain Eukaryota; kingdom Metazoa; phylum Arthropoda; class Insecta; order Hymenoptera; family Formicidae; genus Formica; species Formica exsecta. The sequence continues at coordinate 10,777 of NW_021848669.1, forward strand.
TATTAATAATAGCCGTAATATCACACCATCTGCTTCATTATCTAAGCTTAACTGTAATTTTAAAAATGAGGACCATGTTAAGAAAGTTAAAAAAGTTAAAATAAAATTAGCTGCTTTTTACGCGGAACATAACATAGCTTTTCAAATAGTAAATCACATGGTCCCTTTATTGAAAGAAACTTGCTCTGATGCACATGTAGTTAACGATTTAAAACTGTCAAGGAAAAAATGTAGACAAATAGTAAAAAATGTTTTAGGAAAACGCGAAACTGATAAACTGATGTATTACACAATTATTAAAATTAGTACCATAAAATGCCACAGATTGTTCCGCAGATAAATTATATTCTGAAGAATATTTTTGAAAAGAAAAAATTCCAAATTTAGAAAATTTAGTATATACAGTTTTGTCACTTCCACATTCTAATGCCGAAGCAGAGAGAATATTTTCTATTGTTACAGATGTGAAGAATAAAAAGAGGAATCGAATTGATGTCACCAGTTTAGACGCGATTTGTAAAACACGATCAAGTTTCCAAACTAATAATATTAATTGTTGCACTTTTAAAGTTGATTCGGCACTCTCAGAATTACACAATTATAAGAATTTATTTTCTTCTAATAATAACAATAGTAAAGATAAAGATAAATAGAGAAACTATATACTTTCCTTCTTCTTATAACTCTTCTTTGTGATTTTAACAATTTAATCTCATTTTTTTATATTTAATTAACATTTCAACAAGTACAAATTTTATAATTTCTTTTGTTTGCTTCCGTAAATATATTCATATTCGTATTTGTTTCGTTATCGCTTTTAATATTTTTAAGCATTCAATTCTCTTTTTATTCAAATGTTAACTAATAATATAATTCCTATTCTAATTATTTTTATTATTTATTATTTTTAATTATTTAAAGATCGCATTTGGTCCCATCCCGCGTAAAAGAGATTAAATTCTCTTACCGAAAAGGGACCACCGAGCGAACGTCTGAATAACCAGCATAACAGCAACTCAGTTGTTTACCTGCTTTTCAAACCTGTCAGTTTGTTCGACCCGATTCCAAACGCCACGAGATGTTTAACTTCGGGATAATTAAAGATAGTTGTTGCGCCCTACCGTCGACTCATCCTTCCCCGAGTCTGGACGTAACACTACCTAACGCGTTAAAAAATATTTCTATAGATGTTATTAATCCTCAAAATTTTTTACCTTTAACTTCGATATATGTTGGTCCAGAATGCGAATCGTTTTTACAATCAGAATCTTCGGAATTTGTAACAGAAATAAAATCGAAATGTTTATCTTTTTACACAACCGCGTTACAAGAAATGATACAACGATTGCCTTATAATGATGAAATTTTTCGCGAACTTAAATTTTTAGATCCAAATGTAGCTTTACGCGAAGAAAGTAGACTTATCTTTCCAGATTTAAGAAATGTAGCAAGACATTTTCAAATTTCCGATATTACGGCCTTAGCTTATGAATGGAGAATGTTGTCTATTGTATTTAATGACGCGGATAAAACTCTTTTAATTAATTTAGAAATTGATGACATGTGGAAGAATATTTTTGAAAAGAAAAAATTCCAAATTTAGAAAATTTAGTATATACAGTTTTGTCACTTCCACATTCTAATGCCGAAGCAGAGAGAATATTTTCTATTATTACAGATGTGAAGAATAAAAAGAGGAATCGGATTGATATCACCAGTTTAGACGCGATTTGTAATGTACGATCAAGTTTCCAAGCTAATAATATTAATTGTTGCACTTTTAAAGTTGATTCGGCACACTTAGAATTACACAATTATAAGAATTTATATTCTTCTAATAATAACAATAGTAAAGATAAAGATAAATAGAGGAACTATATATTTTTGCATCTTCTTATAACTCTTCTTTGTGATTTTAACCATTTAATCTCATTTTTTATATTTAATTAACATTTCAACAAGTACAAATTTTATAATTTCTTTTGTTTGCTTCCGTAAATATATTCATATTCGTATTTGTTTCGTTATCGCTTTTAATATTTTTAAGCATTAAATTCTCTTTTTATTTAAGTGTTAATTAATAATATAATTTCTATTCTAATTATTTATGTTATTTATCGTTTTTAATTATTTTTTTATTTTGTATATAATTATTTTTTTACATATTGTTTATTGCAATTTTTTTAGTTTTATTTTGTGATAATATCGACAGTGCAATAATACCGTGCAATACTTTTGTTCCCTTAAAAAATTTTTTTTCGTGCATTTTCTTATTTATTTATATTTATTTTATATTTTTTACTTATTTGTTTTCTGTTCTGTTTATTTATACATTTATATATATTTTTTTATGTCTGCATGTAAAGGTTAATTTTTTTTGTCTAGGATCCAACATGCACAGGTGCATGTTTTTTTAGTGCAATACAAAATATTTATTAAATATTTATATATTTATTTTTATGTTTAATTATTTTTGCTAATTATAATTGTACTTTCATTTAGATCCGGTACTACTCATACCCTACCATCCAACCGAATAGTCGTTCGCAGAAGTCGGAGGACTCGAGCGCCTGTAATATACAACTTTTGCGTTACACACCTTAAAAAAACATCACACGTACCCGCCGAACCTACTCTCCCTTCCTCACCAAATTACTCCTCCCCCATCTACTTCCCCGAGCATATCACTCTAGCCACCGAACCTCCGCTTTCCCCACGTTCCTTCTCCTCCCTATCCACAATCCCCCTGAACAATTCACCCTCTTCTTCCCCGCAGTTTTCGGAATCAGACGATTTCGAAAAAGCTATAGAGGAGTTCTGCAACAAACTACCCGATCTAGAGTCCGATTCATCCTACCAGGATTAAATTAAACCGAGATATCTCCCTTCACTCTTTTTCTCCATGATTCCATATATTTCCTTTCTCACTCACACACGCATACATGTTTTTTTTTTAATTAATTAAATCTTCATATTGTATTAACCAGTCAGAACCTAAAATTAACGATAAAATCATTCCCTTGCATTCTGACTGATGTCTTCCGTATTAATGTAACACCCGCGAATTAACACACGCACACATACACACACACTCACATATACTCAGAGAAAAACCAATATTATATTTTATTTTTTTTTTTATATATAATCATGTATACCTATCATTCGTTTTAAAATGAATAAATTTATATTTGTTAATTAAAAATCAAAATAACTCTTTATTAACCCTCACTTATTCCTAGACAAAGATCGCACTTGGTCCCATCCCGCGCAAAAGAGATTAAATTCTCTGACCAAAAAGGGACCGCCGAGCGAACTTCCGAAAAACCAGCGTAACAGAGACTGAACGGTCGTTTACCTGATTTTCG
>NW_021848669.1:14984-15768 GCF_003651465.1 Formica exsecta
GATTGTCGCTCCTTGTCTGACATTATCTCCCAACAATCGCATCCGTGTGCTCAACGTGTCGGTGTGTGCCTTCACGGACGCTACACACATACGCGATGAAAGAGAGACAAAGACAGCGCATCATCTCTCTTTGTCAAACGATCAGTGTACTACCAGCATCGAAAAGTGGATGTAGCACGGATATGAACCAAAATCGAAAAGTGGATGTAGCACGGACATGAACCAATCGGCTGTTTTATCAGCTCCGAAAGTGGATAGTGGATGTGGCCATGTAGTTCCAGGCGGCGTAAAATGGATGTACGTGACGCTAGGTATACGACCTAGAAAAAGCGTTACACGAAAAACGGCAGCGTGGCGACTCTCATTCTTCTCTCTGGTATTATATATTTATTGCTAAAATCTGTATCCAGTTGATAACCCTTACACTGGTCTAGTTTCCACCGTAAATATCAATTCGCATCTAGCGCGGCGTAGGACTAAATTTAAATCGATGGAAACGTTAAATTCGATGCGCACCGAAACAGAATCGGACCGATGACTTCGGTGGAAACCGCGGTCCTACGCCGCGCTAGGCCAGGATTACCAATCTGAGAAATAAATTCTCGATCTCTATGTAGAGGTGTATGTCTATATACGTACACACACGATTGAATTGCTCGCGTGGACGCACCGTGGAGAGGAAAGATAGAAAAGGATCACTGATCACGTTATCCTTATTCCTCTAGCGTATCGCATTATAGCCGAGATACGGCCTGAAAATGCTTTTTGGCCTCTCGTAGCAAAA
>NW_021848670.1:0-262 GCF_003651465.1 Formica exsecta
CTCGACAAGGGCTATAAGAATATGCAATAAAAAATAGAAGTTTCAATTTAAAAAATTCAATGTAATCTTGATATGACCTTAATAATGCCACCCAAGGTCTAACTGTTATGCCTCCGGAGAGGCACGGTAGTTAGGATCGTTTGCCGGAAGGAATTTGGGAATTCGGGCTCCGCCCGAGTAGTTCACTGAATTTATTATAATTAAAAATGACACTTTCGTATTCTGAATAAATGTATATATAACTATTTTATTCGTAACTTGG
>NW_021848670.1:433-17279 GCF_003651465.1 Formica exsecta
TTAATTGATGATAAAGACTGCCCGCCGCTCGTTAGCGATGGGTCTTTTTATTATCTCTCCTTGGTTTCCCAGGAGGGGATCGGGACAAGACCATGTGTCGTGTCGCTCGATTTTGGCGGCAAGATCCGGATGCAAGCTAAGGAGTTCTAAGGGGCTTCTTTGCTTGCATTTTCGCAATTTCCTTTTCGCTTTTAGGTAGGATCTCTACGTTGCATTTTCGCAACGCATTAATTCCGCTTGTCTTGATTTCCGCGTTTTCGTAATGAGTGATTGCGCGGTCGCTCGGGCTTCGCTTCGCGCGTGCGTTGTCAGCGCTTCGCTCGGTTAACGTTCGTAACGTGATCTGTATTCGCGTTACACGTTGAGCAATGTCTTATCGTATCGTATTATATCTCTAAAATACTATATATCTATTAATTCGTGTATAGCCTTTTCGGGCTATAACATAACGTTGAAAATAGTGGCCCTAAAAGACGTTATTTTGATTAGACAAAAGGAAGTTTTATTTTATAATAAAATTTATATAATTATCTCCCGCTATGTGTTTGTTATTTTCTTTCTTTAAAAAAAATGGGTAATTGTTTCGAATAAGGCCTTTTCTGAATTTTGAGAAATATGAACGGATCTCTCGGTAAAACTCTTTGTTGTGACCCCCGACTTATTATAATACTTAAGAGTTCTAAATTATATTAAATAGCCTACATAACTGAAAGTAATCATGTATGCGTATTAAATTTTCATAAAATATATTTATAATGATATCTTAAAACGTCCTACAAATGTCCTGAACCGTCCTGGACATATTCAGGATGATCCTGAGGATGTCTTGTGCTGTCTGGGTTTATTAATAAAACTACCCCCTTTTTTACTTCCTTTTCTAATTTTTGACTCACTCATTTCTTCCCATAAATATCTCAAAATATATTCCCATTTTGTATATTTATTTGTTCGTTTGTATTGTCATGTCTGAGGTTGTTAATTTACAGTTTCCTCGTATTGCAATTTTGCCCGTGTTTTTTATTATTTTTCTATGTACGTTTTGTCCGTCGCACTTTGGAGCGGATGCGATTTCTCGGTCGTTCAAACAATGAATTGGTTAAATTTTTTATTTTAATTTTCTATAAATGGTTTTAATTTGTTTATGTGCATGCGAACTGCTTTCCTCCCCTTTTTTATCGTGTAGTTCACGTCTGAATTTTTTTCTATTTTTACGTATGGTCCGGTCCATAGGGGTTCAAGTTTCTTAGATCGTCCGCGTCGGAGCGTCTCGTCATGTACTAATACCTTGTCGCCGACTTTAAATTTTATTTCTCTAGTACTTTTGTCGTACTGTTTTTTGGCTTTAAATTTTTCTTCTTTGATATGCTCTTTTGCGAGCTGATTCGTTGCCCTTAGTCTTTCTTTCAATTCTTGCGCGTAATCGTCGTAATTATATGTCGGTTTAGGCGGTCTCGTCAGTGACGTAGGTAAATCTGCTTGGTGCCCATAGACTAATTCGAAGGGTGTATACCCCGTAGCTGTGTGTGGCGTCGTATTGTATGTGAACATTGCGAACGGTATCCATTCGTCCCAGTCGGTCTGGTCTTCGTTTATGTAGTGTCTTAAATATTCCGCTAATGTTCGATGCGATCGTTCTAACGCGCCATTACTTTCCGGATGATAGGCAGTTGTTTGTATTTTATTTATTTTTAATAGTTTACATGTATTTTTAAATATTTCGCTGAGGAAATTTGTGCCTTGATCCGTTAAAATTTTTTCCGGTATTCCGTGTTCAAGTACAATCTTTGTAACGAATTCTTTACTGACCGTGTTCGCTTCTTGGTTTGGAATCGGTATCGCTTTGCTGAATTTCGTTAAGTTGTCTTGGAATGTTAAAAGATATTTATTTCCGTTTGTTGTAACTGTTAGCGGTCCTACAATATCTAACGCGCATTTTTCGAAAGGTTTAGTAGGCGTATCCGTGATTATTAACGGTACTTTATTTTTTCGCGATAGTTTATTTTTCTGGCACAATTCGCATTTTGCAATGTATTTTTCTACATCTTTCGTTATTCCTGGCCAATTATAGTTTAGGCGGATTCTTTTTATCGTTCGTTCAACTCCTTGATGTCCTCCTGTAGGTGCATCATGATATTCATATAATATCTGTTTCTTGTCTTCCTCCGTGTATATTTTTTCTTCGTCGGAGTTTGTTTCTTCTTCTATTGCGAGGATCTCTCGTTCTTCCTCTTCTGTTTCATGCGCTTCTCTTGTTACATTGCGGCTCAGTGCATCGGCGTTCGCGTTCGCTCGTCCGGCTTTATGGATGATTTCATAATCATATTCTTCGAGTTTTAATCTCCATCGGATCAATCTCGATCCGGGATCGTTCACATTAAATAGCCAGATTAATGGTTTGTGATCGGTTACGATTTTAAATTTCGTACCGTATACGTATGGCCTAAAATGTTTTACAGCCCATACAATCGCTAATAATTCTTTCTCGGTTGTATTGTAATTCTGCTCCGCCCGCGATAAAACTCTGCTGGCGTAAGCAATTGGCCGGTCGTTACCTACTTTTCCTTGTGACAATACTGCTCCGATTGCATAGTCGGAAGCATCAGTGGTCACTATGAATTCTTGATTGAAATCTGGATACATTAGCACTGGCGCTGTCATTAATCTTTCTTTTAGTATTTCGAAAGCATTTTGCTGTTCCATAGTCCACTCAAATTTTTCCGTTTTCTTCGTTAATTTCGTCAGTGGCTTGGCTATTTTTGAAAAATCTTCTATGAATTTTCTGTAATATCCGGCTAGTCCTATGAAAGATTGTATATCTTTTACTTTCTTCGGCGTCGGAAATTCCTTTATTGCCGTTAACTTTGACGGATCCGGAGATATTCCATTCTCCGAAATTATGTGACCTAGATAAATTACTTCCTTGCGCAAAAATTCGCATTTATCTGGTTGCAATTTTAGATTATTTTCTCGGAGTCTCTGCAGTACTTCCTTGAGTCTTTTATTGTGGTCCTCTAGGCTCGCTCCATATATGACGATGTCGTCTAAATAAACTAGACATTTAAGTCCTTGCATTCCGGTTAGAATTGAATTCATTAGTCTCTGGAATGTTGCTGGCGCATTTTTCAATCCAAACGGCATTCTATTAAATTCGTAGTGTCCGTAGGGCGTTGAAAAAGCTGTCTTTTGTTTATCTTGCTCAGCCATCGGTATCTGATGATATCCTGACGCTAAGTCTAGTGTGGTAAAATATTTAGCGTTTCCTAACTGGTCCAGTATCTCGGTGATATTGGGCAGTGGAAATGAATCGCCTATTGTTAAATCGTTTAGCTTCCGAAAGTCTACTACTACTCGGAGCTTAGGTTTTCCGGATGCGTCGGCCTTTTTCGGTACCACTAATAAGGGTGCGTTCCATTGACTCGCGCTTGTTCGGATTATGCCATTTTTCAGCATTTCTTGCACTTGTTTATTTACTTCCGTCTTGTGCTTATCGGGAAGACGATACGGTCTCGTGTTCACCGGCGAGGTATCAGCGCGCGTGTTTATCTCGTGCTCTACCGTCGCGGTGCACGTCAGTGGTTCTCCGTCCAACTGAAATGTATCGCAATATTCTTCGCATATCCGTAGGAGTGCCTGTTTTTCTTCCGTATTTAAATGTTGCGTGCGTAGTAGTTGTCAGATTTGTCTCGAGCTAGTAGGCTTAAAATTTTTTCTTGCTTGTATCGTGTGTATTTTGGATTCGATTTCGCGTTCTATGTCTTCGAGTGTGACGTTCGGCGTCTGTATCTCGACTTCCGTATCGGTTGTATTTATGATACTAACGGGACACGTGTAATCCTTCGGTTCTACTAAGCAGTTTCCAAGGTAGATTCCTGGAGCTGTTTCCTCTGCTCGTACTATTCCTATCCGATTTTGCTTCGTTATCGCTTTTACGATGGTTTCGCTGCGCGGTTTTAGGATTGTTTTGTTAAACGTATGGAATCTTAGCACGGCTTCTCCTATTTTTAATTGATTTTGATTATAATCACAGGATACCGAATGTTGTTGAAGGAAATCAATTCCTATTATTCCTTCATATTCTATTGGAATGTCGTCTCTTACAACGTAAAATGCATGTTTTACCTTGTGATTTTCTATCTTGATCGTGGCGTACATTTTTCCTATGGTGTGTACTTTATGCCCGGTTATGCCTGTAAGCGCGATTTTACCTTCATGTATTAGTGTGTCATCCTTTAAATGTTTCAATTTTATTAATGAGATGGTCGACCCTGAGTCGTACAACATCTGTATTTTTCCGTCTTTTGCTTGTCGCATTGGTAATGTTATTAGCAATAAATCCGTTTTTTTCTGTGCGCGTGGCATATCTTTAATATGTGTAACGCGATACTCAGATGCAGGTCGCGGTTGTTTCTTTCTCGCTTTATCCTGCTCGTCTTCGCTGCTGCTACTTGCGCTATCGGCGTTCCTTTTCTGTTGTCGCGATTTCTTTCGGTCGCGTATATTTTCTTCGCGCGTTTTTTGCTGATTTCCGATTTTTTGTTTATCTGTACTATGTTTCGGTTTTCCGTTTAGGCTCCAGCATTCGTCGCGGCTGTGTCCTGTTCTTTTGCAATGCGAGCAGTATTTACTTATTGCGTTTATTCGCGAGGGTTTTTCCGGTTTCGGGAGCGCATATCGGCTACTTCGACAATCGCGTCCGTAATGTCCGTTTTTTCCGCATTTAAAGCATTGCGGTGTCGGGTTTCGACTATTTCGCGGGTAACTTGATTCGGTTTTATTTTTATTAACAAAACTACTCGTTCTCGCGGTTCCCGGTCTGAGCTTTTCTTCGGCGCTCGCGCCCGTTATCGCTTCTTGGAGCGTCGTATATCGCTGCGCGCGTACGAGCACTTGTAATTTGTCGTGTAGCCCGATCTGGTAATTTATTAATGCCTGCGCTTGGATTGTTTGTTGAATCGTGCGTTTTGATAATGCGGAGTGCTCCTTTCCTTCGATCATCGAGTCGTATAATTTCATTGCTAGTAAATCAACGCGTTGTCCGAAAGTGTGCGCAGTTTCATTCGGCTTTTGTTTTAGCGAGTTGAATTCGATCTGTAAATGTGTCGTGCTTTGTTTTGACTGGTAACAAGTCTCGAGTTGCTGCTTTAATTCGTCGAACGTTTGTATATCTCGCGTCTCAAAGTCCTGCATCGCTTTCCCTTTTAATTTTGTAAATAGGATGGCTTGAATTAACGATTCTTCGTCTGCTGGGTTTATGTTCTGAACAGCGTATTTGCACGCGTTTAAAAATTTTTGCAGTTTATGTCGCGAGGTTCCGTCGAACTCGGGGATCATTATTCTTGCTTCTTTTAACGGCAGATAATTCGGGGCGACGCTTCGTCGATTTCTGATATCGCGTCTCGTTCGCCCATATGTTGTTTCAAACGCATCGTTATCGTTTTCCCTGCTAGTGTCTGTATGACGGGGTAATTGTGCGTCCGCGCTTTCTAGTCGCGTTACTCGTATATTTAACGAATGGATATCCGCGCGTATTTCATTCAAAATGTGGATTATCTGTGTATAATCTCCTCTTTCTTCGCGGTTGATCTCGGGAGGCGGCGTGCGGTCGGCCTCCGCTATATTTCGGTCCATTTGGCGGATGGATTGCCGCATGTTTTCTATTTCCTCGTCTACCGCGCTTTTCGGCGGGTTCGCGAAAGTGCGTTCTTGCGGGTTTCGCGATTCGGCCATATTATTTTCCTGTTGGCTATAAATCTCTTCCGGATCGAACAGGTCGCTCTCGTAGGACGTTAACGAAAATTCGCGTCGTAAAGATACTCTACTTGGAGTTCTGCTAATATACGGTCGCGTACGTCTAGTCTCGCGTTGGGTGTTGTCAGTGGGGTCAGTCGTATTACGCGGGAGTAGGCTTTCGTCCAATGTGAAAAATGGAAATTCGCGTTCTGTGACGACGTTTTCCGGTAACTCGGGCTCGCTTTCGCTTGAGTATTGCGTTTCTAAGTTTTTTCGCACGTTATAAAGATTTTCTCGCGGTGTTACGCTTAATTTAATCGCTCGTCGGGCTGGTTCGCTCAGTAACCACGATCGGTTCGCTATCGGTTTCGGTATATTCGAACCGGTAAATAATAAACCGGTAAATAATAAATTTTCCGGTTCCGACATTCACGCAGTTATAATTATTAAATTTTTTCGGACTTACAATATTATGACGGCTCGCATGATCGTTCGCTGTGTTAGTAGGTCGCTGACGCTGCAGTCCTTCGCTCGGCGGCTGATACGGCTGACGACGCTCGTCGTACGGCGGTCGTTGTCCGGCGTCGGTGCGTTGTCCGTAGAATTATCTTAGGTCGCGATGCTTGGCGGTTCACGTTTCTGCTACAGCTGTTGTGGCGATGCTCGTTCTGTTGTCCTTGCGTTGTCTTCCGTCGATTGTGGTTTCCGTCAGCTTACGTTTTACGTGTGCTGGCATGCCTGCCCTGTTTACACTCGAGGTGCTTTGTAGGTCTTGGGGAAGGCTTGGCTGCTTCTGTCCGTCAACTTTAATTCGATTTGTAGCTGGCGTGCCCGTTTTTGAATACAGTTGTGTCTTTTTCAGGTCTTAGCGGGATGAGCTCGCTGACGTCCTCTGGCAGATCCCACCGCTGCCACCAATTTTGTTATGCCTCGGGTGAGGCACGGTAAATTTCGGGATCGTTGCCGGATTAAGATTTAGGAATCTGGGATGCGTCTGGCGGGTTACCCGTAGCACTGGACACTTTTTATGTTAAATAAAACTTTTATTCATTACAAATGGTCTTAGTTATAATTCGTCCTCGTATTTATTACCTACTCGGGTCGCGTATCGTGTTATCTGACACTCGCGTGCGCGTGTTTGGAGTCGAGTTTACGTCGCGAGACTTGCTCCTCGATCTCCACGATTTTTACTGAGTGTGACTACTCGATATTACAATAATTATCGACACTCGCTGTTGACACTTGCGACTGTTAGCGCTACTACCCGCGTAATATTAATTAAGGATAAAGACTGCCCGCCGCTCGTTAGCGGTCGCTCGGGCTTCGCGCGTGGCTCGCGTTGTCAGCGCTTCGCTCGGTCAACGTTCGTAACGTGATCTGTATTCGCGTTACACGTTGAGCAATGTCTTATCGTATAAAATAATATATCTCTAAAATAATATGTATCTAGTGATTCGTATATAGCCTTTTCGGGCTATAACATAACTAATATTCCTATCTCTTTTCCCTTCAGAACCAAACAACTTTTGTCTAAAAAGTTTCCTTCTAAAACTTACAGGTTTTGAGATATTTGCCTGTTAAGATTAAAAAGACTCACCCTGTATAATAAAGTAAATGAAATAAATAAAATTCCGGGCAACAATATTCTGCGCAGACGCTTAACGCTCGACACTCGACGCTTGACGCTGCCATGTAAAGGCACCTTTAACAGGAGTGAGCATATCGGACATAGTGGGAATAGACTAAAGTCCTAAATAATCAGGCTGCGTTCCGATATTCATTGCCAGTACTGAAAATATATAGTGCACGTGATGTAAACTATAGATTTTCAGTATTGGCAGTGAATATCGGAACGCAGCCTCAGAGACGCGACATCGTTACCCCCCTCCATGCTTCCCATGATCGCCATGTTGGGCCCGCAGCTGTCCATTTGTAAATATACGTCTGAAGCAGTGAACCGGTAATCGTAAATATATGTTTGGAACAGTGAATTGGTAATCGTAAATATATGTTTGGAGCAGTGAAAATAACATTACAAATATACTTTTTTCTTACTTATGGTACGCCGGTTGCGGTTAGTTTGCACGTAGGATTCACTACGGGATCAACATGACAGTCAGCCAATTAGCAAGCGAGACGCTATTGTCGCTTCACTGATTATTTAGGACTCTAAGGTAGACTTATCGTGAACGGTAATATGTCATCGCAACCATCTTGACCGTCCACTTTTTTGATGTTTTTCAGGGCCGTGTACAGCCACTTGTTGCCTTACTTGTTCCAATCTGCACTTATTTAGCGCACGATTACCGATTCTAAATAAGTGAGAGGAAGAGCCAGTATTAGACTAAAAAAATATTATTAATAAGTGTTAATTGTAAATAAGATCATGGTGCATTGCCAGGCCTTTGAAGTACTTCCAGTATCTCTGTCATGCTGCAATTCGTCCCTGAGCGGCCATCTTGAGCGTCCACTTATATATAGTCACTTCCGTCCGCTCGCTTAACACCAAATGCTCACTTCTGTTATTCTTTACTCTTAGCATACTATTCACAGTCTGTCCTTTTCTTTGAGGAGGACATCCCCCACTACCTTATAAGCAGCCTATACTTATCATGTCTATGGGCAAAGGGCGACGCAGTAGCCAATAAATTTATAGCTCTTATAGAATAATTGTAAGTTGATTGACTATCACATTGCTTTTTGCCGTGCGAGAAGCGTTGCCGCTTTCTATGTATAGGGATCATTAAGCCCGTATCAAATTACGCATTGAAAATTGAAAATTGAAAATTAAAGATTTGAATTTGACTAAGGCTAGTAGCACATAGAAAAACATAAGCAGTAAAGCCCGGTCTACAATGAGTCGTTAGTCGTCAGTCGTAAGTAAATTAACCAACCACAGTCGATTATTCCAAGATTATTCTCGAAATAATCGACTGTGGTTGGTCAATTTGCTTGCAACTAACGACTAACGACTTAATGTAGACCGGGCATCAAAGCAATTCGACGTGAAAAAGTTTTACAATGGGAGGACCAAATGTGCCCATCTCAGATTCAAACGGTGATTTTTCTATGAATAGTCCTCAATGAGAAACAAATTGTGTTAAAGTTTTAACGCGCGCTTTTCACGCATTCGTCCGAAAAAAATGTGAAAGATTTTCCAGCATGACTTAACCGCTTCGCGATGTACGATAATCGAAGCAACCATGTGGCTCAGCGGGTAGCGCTCAGATCTTGTAAGCGTGGGATCGCTGGTTAGAATCCCCGCGTGTAATTTTCTTTTTATTTTTGTATAATTTTATTTTTCGTTCCCAGCAGCATTTTAGCATTAAATAAATAAATATTGCGCGAGTTTTTCATAATAACATTTAATTCTTAACATTTTGTTCCATATTTTTCAATAAAAAGTCATGCAATGATATCAAATTGCTTTCTATAGAAAACATAAGGGAATGAGCAATGTTTAATTCAAGAGATACGTTAATTAGTAAAATAATAATTATATAAACAACAAATTCACAATGCCCTATAAATAGAAATATTTCGTTTAAATTTCATGCGTTAGAGGTTAACAATATTGATATTTTTATTATTATGCTTGGTTTCAGATTGCTTTTCGCATATCTGACCTTGTGAGCACACAACAGCAGCTATAAGTTTCGACCGGATAGGGAATATAGAGGCCGGTCACCTTGTTTTGCAAGAGCGAGGGAAGGGGGGAGGGGGGGGGGTAGAAGAAAAGAAAAGAGTCGGTTGTTTGAATCATCAGTCGACCGTTCGTTTTGAAAGTAGTAGCTTCGGAAGTAAGGTGGACGTTTCTAACATAAGCAGTGCCGGAAAATTGTCAACAATGACAATAAAAAATTTATGTTATACAAATTTGTTTCATTTATTTTCTTTCTTTATATATTATTTATTGGTAATGCTAATTGTAAAATGCTGCTGGCAAGGAAAAAAAAATTATGAATAAAAAAATTAAAAAAAAGACAAAAAATTAAAAAAATATTTTTAATTATTGTGAATTTGTTTATATAATTATTATTTTACTAATTAATATATTTCTTGAATTAAACATTGCTCATTCCCTTATGTTTTCTATAGAAAACAATTTGATGTCAATGCACGAATTTTCATTGAAAAATATGAAACAGAATGTTAAAAATTAAATGTTATTATGAAAAATTCGCGCAATATTTATTTATTTAATGCTAAAATGCTACCGGGAACAAAAAAAAATATACAAAAATATAAAAAAAAATTACACATGGGGATTCTAACCAGCGATCCCGCGCTTATGCTACCTGCTGAGCCACACGGTCGTTTCGATTTTCGTACATCGCGAAGCGGTTAAGTCGTGCTGGAAAATCTTTCACATTTTTTTTCGGACGAATGCGTGAAAAGCGCGCGCTAAAACTTTAACACAATTTGTTTTCCATTGAGGACTATTCATAAAAAAATCGCTGCTTGAATCTGAGATGGGCACGTTTGGCCCTCCCCTTGTTAGTCGTAATCGCAAGGCTGTAAGCAAATCGATCAATCACAATCAAGTATTCTAACAACGTAATAAGAATATTTAACTGTGATTGATCGATTCGCTTACTGCTTACGTATTTCTATGTTCCACGGCCCTAATCCAGAACAGAAGGGACTAAAATTTTTTTGTCCTGATTGGTCACATTTCAATTTTGAATCTTCAATCTGCGTTCAGGCTGCGTTTGGAAACATCACCCGTGTGCACACGAGCGATGTTCTATCTTTGTTATTTACTAAAAGTTGAACAAAGATGGAACGACGTTCGTGTGCACATGGGTGATGTTTCCGAATGTACCGTTAATGGGTGCGTTCAGGAGACACAACCGTTGCATAACCGTTGAGTAGCAATCGAACGTGATTAGTTCTAACTTCTAGAACCAACAAATCAACGTCGAGTGTTGACAAGACGATGCTCAACGGTTGTGCAATGGTTGTGTCTCTTGAACGCACCTAATCTTCAATGCATAATCTGGGAGTCGATCATGTACTTTTCTCCTAGGGTGGAAACGTGAAAAGTGAAAAGTTTCACGTGAACTTTATGATTTCGCTCGATCATATAATTCTCTCAGCCGCAGAAATGTGAAACTTTTCACGTGAACTTTTTCGCCATGAAACTTGGTGGCGGAAAACCGAAAATCTAGGGAATTAATGAATATACTTCGGAATTAGAATAAGTGTGGTACATTCTTGTTAGTACTGCATTGACAGAAGAAAGGTTTGTCGTGTATGCAATGCTGTACTAATAATAATAATTCTCCTTAGCTATAAAGTCTAGAAGCTATATGTTTAATGATTTCACTTTCCGCGCATCCAAGTTACATACATAATCGCTATACGTGGAAAGTTTCACGTAAAATCTGGATGAGTAAAAAGTGAAAAGTGAAAAGTGAAAAATGAAAAGTGAAAAGTTTCACGTGAAATTACATGATCGACTCCCTGATCACAGACTTCTAGAGAAAAACCTGAAAGAAGTCACGCCGTTTTTCCTATAACGCTTTCTCTAGCTGGTACAGTGGCGCTAATTGGATCCATTTTAGAGCCAGCGGAACATGGCTAGATCCACTTTTTGGTGCCATGATAAAACGGTCAATTGGTGCACGTTCATGCTAGATCCATAATTGTGGATCTAGCATGGACATGCATCAATTGGCCGTTTTAATCAAAAATACGAAAATATTATGGATTTATTAATATCTTTTGTCAGCTGCGTATGATTTTTTTCATTTTAATACATATTATGAACAGTGATATATGTATATGTTATTATTGAAATTATAATTATTTTATGTATATATCTATGTAAAATATATGTATTTTCTTTCTTGTCGTGTTTCTTTATTGCTGAAGATCGTCTCCGTTTGAGAGTGCCTTGATACAGGTGTTCACCAATTCCTTCTATTGTGTTCTGTCTTCATGCAGCTCGTCGCAGAGCACCAGTAACTGGGAGTCCCGTGATTTTTTTTATTTGATTTGATCATCGAGTAGGTGATCGTCCACGTGGTCTCTCTCCATCCGCTTTGCCCACAATCACCAGCTTTTCAAGATTATCTGTGGGTCTCTCTTTGCAATGTGGCCGAAGTAGCCAAGGATCTGTTAGTAACAAATCGTAGAGAGTCTTGTTTTCACACCAAGCTAGTCGAGAATGGACTTGTTGGTTTTTTTAGCTGTTCGTGGTATACGCAGCATGCGTCTCCAGCACCACATCTCCAGGGCGTCTATTTTATTCTTCTCAGATGCGCGAATTGTTCAGGATTCGGAGCCATATAGAAAAATAAAGAAGACCAGGGCTTGCACCAATCTTATCTTTGTCCTATTTGAAACGTTTCCATCCCGCCATATTCTGGTGAGTCTGTCCATTACAGCTTTGGCCATCTATGTTTTCCTTCGTATCTCTCCTTCACATCCTCCCTCGTCGCAGAATATCGATCCAAAATAGATGAACTCGTTCACGATCTCGAGATTAATGAACTCCCCGGTGCGAGTCAGTTGTCCAGTTCTGTCTATGATCATGACCTTTGTTTTGGACTTGTTAATTCTGAGTCCTACTAGCTCACTCTCCTTCTCTACTCGGTTAATCAGTTCCGCGAGTTCAGGTTCCGATGACGCAAAAAGTGTGGTGTTATCCGCGTACCGCAGGTTGCTAATTTTTTTACCGCCCATCGTAATACCACTTTTCGATTTTTCCAGGGCCTTCCTCATGATGTATCCCCATATATGTTAAACAGTATGGGGGACAGTATGCATCCCTGTCGAATCCCCTTCTAGGGTTTAAATAGTTGAGACGTGACGTCATTCATCCTCACAACTGTCTGGCCGTCCAGGTATAGGTTCGAGATGAATACTATGAGATATTTAGGTACTAATATTTCTTTAAGGGTGTTCCACAGGCAATCCCATCTCACGCAGTCAAAAGCCTTAGAATAATCACTAAAGCACATTAATATCGGGGTGTTGAACTCTCGGCTCTTCTCAATCATCTGCCTCACATTCACAATTTGTTCCCTTGTGCCTCGATCTTTAACAAATCCTGCTTGCTCGCTCGGAATCTGCCATTGGAGGTAGGATTTAAGTCTCGTGTTACTTACATACAGTAGGATCTTGCTTGCATGAGAAATGAGCGCTATTGTTCGGTAGTTTCCACAACTTCGTGTTGATTCCTTTTTATGTAGCGGGATGAGCAGGGATTCCTTCCAGTCACTTATCCATTTGCCTGTTTTTCATACCTGGTTGCACAGATCGAGCAAGATTTCTATGTCTTTTTCTCCAAAGTGTTTCAGTTCTTCAGCTTTTATAGTGTCTCTACCGACTTATTAGATTTTAGTTTACAGATCGTATCCTTTATTTCCGATTTCAGTATTTCGGGTTCTAAGTCTTCCTCCTCAATCTGGAGATGCGTGTCTTCAGATTTTACGTCGGCCTTGTATAGATCTTCGCAGTAAAACTGCCATCTTTCTGTCACTCTATTGATTTCCGTGAGCAGAGTACCATCCTCATCCTCAATGGCCCATGTTTTAGGCTTAAACTCTTTGGTGATAGTTTTCACTTTCATAAAGAGATCCTTTGTTTGCAAGTTTTGTGTGTGATCTTCAATATCTTGGCATATAAAATTGAGATATGCATTTTAACTCTGCGTTGAATATCCGCTAATAGCTCGTTGTATTCACTGTTATCAACAGAGCCAGCTGTATTTTTCAGTAATTCTTTCCTTTTATTAATGATGTCCCATGTCTCTTCTGTGATCCATGCCTTTTTCTGAAAGTCTGTTGTGACGTCCCGCCATTTTCGAAACCATATTTAAACTAATAATTAAGTACCGCTTCTATTCTTGTATCATACCTATGGAATATAAAACAATTATTTAACCATTTGCTTTTATTTCAGTTATTAATCAATTTCATTAATTGCTTATTGTTCTAGTTCTATATGGTTATTTAACTTATGGCGAATTCGATTGATGTGCACTCGCTCCGTTTCAGTGGCTAGCAACTTTTTGTTACCAGACGCACATGTTTGGAGCGCATAGTTTAATACTGACCCGAGTGCGGTTATTTGCACTGACCTGGGAGCGATTACAGGCACTGATCCCAATATAGTGCATTTAGTAACTTCTTTAGTGGTGCCCACATGTGCAATATGCGACTTGTAATCAACAAGAGAGCAGAGAAAAACCTACAATAATCAAAGAGAGATACTTTAAATATGAAATAATATAATAAATATTTAAACTATACATTGAAATTATGTGTGATAATACCTCTTTATCAGAATATTCATTTATAATATTTATCATATTCCGAACTTTCGGAATTTGTGTTTCATGTCGCATCAATACTGCCATCATTTCTTCATCGCTAGAACTGCTCGAATTATTTAACATTTAATCTAATAATAATATTTTAGCTGCCATATTTTTTCATTGGAATACTCAAATTTGCACTGAACTGCACTGTCGAAAATCTCAGTGCAATTCAGTGCCTTCTGCACTAGTGCAATGTATTTCAACCGAACGTACAAATAACACTGCACTGGGATAATGCAGTTCAGTCGAACACGTTTTCACTAGCACTTATTTTTAGTGCACTATCAACCGAATACACATAAAATTCTAAACCAGTACAAGGCAAGCCAACCGAATACTAAATACTGAAAGAGTGCGCACTCAGTGCGCACTAGTGCGCACTAGTGCATCCAATCGAATTCGCCATTAGAAATTAACTATATTTTAGTTCTTTTAATAGTAATAATCGATTGTGCAAGAAATTGAAGATTCCTTGGACCGACCAATCAGAAATCTTTATTTAGAACTATGTAGTTGCGCAATAGTAACCTTCTAGAACTGACCGGCGGTTACTTTAAGAACAGGCTTGCGAGCGAACTATAACATAATCAGCGATACTAATACTTAATCTTTAAGTATTCTAAGTAAATCTTTAAGATTTTAATTAATTATATGATAAGTATTGTTGCATAAACGCAAAGAATATAATTAAAATAAATAAAATAAGAGAACGCGCGCACCACTCTTTATGGAATCGTAAAATTCATACAATAATAATTTGTTAAAAACATTTTTCTTACATTCTTTACGAGTCATTATAAAACTTTCAATATTATCTAAATTTTGTTTGAAAAATAAAGATCAATAATTTGATAACTTCATGATAACTAATCAAAAACAAATTATTACAAAACGTTTCCATAAAGGGATTATTACTATGAATTAATATGCTTTATAATCGCATTGGCCAAGCGATTGCAAATAATATATAGATATAAATTTAAGAAGCCTACATTTATGGAATCATAAATTACATAGTACATATAACAATTTATCCGGAATAACACCCTTTCAGTCATGTAATATTAAAATTTGATAATTTCCAAAAAAGATAATAATAAATTCAGATATCTGTATGAAAGCAACCAATTCTCTACAATCTCTGTAGGTTCTAGAAAGTTCAGGGACGGGAGCATTGGCGGAGTTTGGTATTTGCGGCAATGAGCTTTCGAGTTCCTAATGCCATCTAATTATTATTATTATTATAAAACATTGAAAAAAGTTAATTCATGTATGTGTGAAAAAAAGATGAAATTTTTGAAAAATTCTACAGATTGAAAATATAAAAAAAATGAAAAATAAAAACGAAATATAATGCAAAAATGTTCCCGAATAAATAACTAAATATAGGACTTATGAAAATATATCATAATCATAAGGAAAATAGAAACTATTTGCATACTAACTTTGTTCATAATTCACGTTTGGCGTATTGTTTGTTGATAACATTGAGTTAACATCATCATTAATATCATCCTCATCATTATAGCATTCTTCTGGGTTGGGCAAATTTTCAGTACATTGTGGCTCTAAAAGCAATAAAATAAAATTACCATATTATTTCAATACAATTTAAACATTGATTTAGTTATTGATCTAATTTTTTATATCAGATATAATATGTAATGGCTTTATCATTACATATAATATCAGCCAATAACATTACAAAGGTTTAGTTTACACTGATACTTTAATATGCGTACTAAATTATACTATAATGGATCAATCACAGCCATCCCATTCTTCCGAGGAATGATTGTTATTGGCCATAATACTTAGTACGCATATTTAACTATTGATGTAAACTAAGCCAATATATATTTTATTTTTCCGATCTACATTAGACATTCATTATATATGTTATTTTAAAATTACTTATACTCCTATTAAATCATATCAATTTGTTTTTATAATAATTATAAAAGCGTCAAGGTCGAGTGTTTTCCAACAAAAAATATAGAGAACGATTTAACACGTCAATTGTCTTTTGCTGAAAATCTTCCATTATAAAAAACATTTAGGTGTATAAAAAAAATATAAAATTTTTAAAAAATTTGACAAGTTAAAAATATGAGGAAAAGTGTAAGAGTATATGACAGTAAATTGTTTCAGACTAAATAACATTATGACATCATATATAATCATAAGTAAACTAGGAATTATTTTTATATTAACTTTTTTTATATAATTCAACTTCGAACCTGATGTGTTGATTGCTAATAAAGTTGAGTTAACATCATCTTTATCATAGCACTCTTTAGGGTTGGACACATTTTCAGTACATTGTGATTCTAAAAGTAATAAAATAATTTTATCATTATATATATTATTTTTAGAATTTTTACATAGATTTACTAAATCCTAAATATACAATATTTATCTCATTTGTCATAAACACAAGATTATAAAAAATAAAATATACTAGAATATTTACTACTAATTGTTCTGCATATATATACAGGGTGAGTCATTTTAATCAACGCACGCAAATATCTCATAAAGTAAGCAAGATGGAAAAAAATGTTTTATACAAAAGTTGTAGGGTTCAGAGGGGGACACATGATGAAAATATGAACTTGACCTTGAGTGACCTTTTCAAGGCCAACTCAATGTGATCAATATTTTCTTAAGTGGAACCCCGCATTTTTTATTGCATATTCTTGTAGCTTATCTCGAAAGCTTTCCAAAACACTATAATAAAGTATTTTATTATTAAGTACTTTGTGAGTTATTTTATATTTTAATCAG
>NW_021848670.1:18797-22753 GCF_003651465.1 Formica exsecta
GGAGTTGTACAAGGTAGGACTCGGGATCGGGAACTGGTAACGCTACGCTCGCCGGACCACCTTATATACCGGCGGCCGGCCTCCCACTCACGCGAGTCGGCGCGTGGTGGGGCGGTCCCACGGTGGGGCCGAGACACGGGTGTGGAAGTTTAGGGGCGCCATAGGCGCCGAGCCTCAGAATTGCGGGCGGCTGGTCGGCCCGCGAGGCTGGTAACGGATCGTTACAGTGTCAACCATTCCGGTTCCTCCATTAATTTCACCGCCTTGTCGTACTTTTTATTATTCGTGAAATTAGGCCAAACGACTTTCTTGGAATCCTCATTCAGCCAATTTTTTGGAACAATTTGAAGTCCATCTTCAAACTCAACGATTGCATAAAACTTCGTGTCAGTCATTCTGTTATTTAGATAAATATAAAATTGTTTATATTTTTTAGTCGTTTTTTATTACATTTTACTATGTATCAATGAAAACACTGCATATTTGTCGTCTCCATATAGTAATTTCATATTTTCTAATTACACTTTTTAATGGCCACGATTTCAAATCTGAGTACGAGTGTACAATATAAATTCCAAAAAATGAAGATGAACAAGGCATATTTAATAAATCCTCTTTTTTCAAAAATTCGCGGCCTATAATGACAGGAATATTTCGTTTTGTGCAGTATGCTATATTTTTTATAGATACAATGCCACCACAATTTAAGCCACAACAACTATCCGCAAGTGTATTACTCTTCAATATAATTCCGTTGTATTTTACAATTTTATATTGTGGATTCTTGCAATTGGATATAAGTGGACCATCATGATGCAATAATATTAAATTTGGATGTCCCACAACAGAATGTGATAAAATAGTTGATGAATCTGAGTTAATTTCTTTTTCAATATATCTTCGTATAACTTGTTGTAAAGGTCTGTCCGCTTTTCTTATGTATTTCTTCAATATTTGCATATAGTTTTCAAATTTGAATGCACTGAAATTATCAAGCGGCCCAAATTTTTTGACATCATCAATAAGATGTATTAAATTGTGGATATTATGTGACATATTATGAACTCCATAAAGTTTCATAAATATTTTAATAAAGAGAAGTACCAAATCTTGTGCATAAGTTACATATTCGTTTAAATCTGGTGAAGATAGAATTCTAATAATCACATGTAGTATTAGAAAGTGTATATACACATTCTTTTTTAATATAGATTTAAAAGCCAATGGACCAGTGTATAACAATATCAATCTATATTCCGTAGCTTTCCATAATTTTACACAATTCATTGATCGTGGCTTTCTTGCAAATTCTGCAGGTATTGAAGACTTCAATTGTGTTACTAAAGTACTGTAGAAATTTCTTGGACAGCTCTAGACTGTAATCGATAATGTAACCTCCATCAAGCCATAAATATATTAATTTGCGCATAATTCCCAGACATATCAAATGCATATAATCTAATGGAACATCATTAACAGGCTTAAAATGAGGTATTTGTAATAAACTACAAGTGATATCTGGTTTGTGATAATTTTCATCTATCTTTCGTTTGAAATCGTCATCTGTGCGAAGTGGTGCATTGACTTGTGGGAAACATATTCGATTTCCCACATATTCTCCTTCTGTTCGACACTTAGTACAACTGAAATATCCAGAATGTCCCTTTACACACAGAACGAATGCTTTCGCTGGTGTATCACAAATTAAAGCCGCAAGCCTGCATGGTATGTTACAACCATTTACGTTAACGCCATTTTCACATATATCTTTAACCTCGTCAACAAAATCTTTCAAAAAATCATTGACATTTGCCGGTTTTTCATTTCCATGATAAAGTCCAATTAGAAAGACATTATCATATGGAAGAACTGAACCTAGTATGGGCCAGAGTTGTGAGGATGATTTCGACAGTGGTAATCCATCAATATTGATAGCTATTTTCACACAATCAATATTATCCTTTACGGATGTCAATATATCTAATACAGAATTCAGTAATCCAAAATGGTAGTATGTTCCCAGTGTTACTATACGTATCTCTTGTCTTCTTGGTGTTTGTAGAAGTGAGCGTGCATCTAACAACAATTTTGAAAAACAAGAATGTTGTTTTAATCTTTGAAGTAATGCTCTGAGAGCAGTATGTGAAATTTGATGCTCTGTAGCCCAGACAGCAAGACTATTTTTAAAATCGTCTGTTGTATTTGCATTTTCAGTATTTGCATTTGCAATATAAGGTACTGATTCTTGAGAAATGCTCACAGAAGATTGTTCTGAATCCGATTCATTCAATTCTATATATTCATCATTTTCACATTTTATAGATATATTATTTCGTTCAGAAATAGTGTCATTTTCAATTGCAAGTGTCTCATAACACTTATGTGAATTGATTGTGGAATCATTTTTCAAATATTCCGCATTTTCATAATCATTACTAGGTGACAATATACTCGTATTTAACAAACTATCACATATAAGTTTTAATTCTTGTGCGGCTAGTCTGTCTGATATATGTGAAATGTCTTTTCTGAATCGCTTTCGATTCATTGTTATATTTCTATTCAAATAAAAATATAAATAAGTTTTGTTATAATATTTATGAGTATTATTTTTAGAGAGAGAGAGAGAGAGAGAGAAAGTATAATTCACACACAGGATATCCCAAAATCATCGGACACCATTTTGCCGACAGATTCTGTGGAATATTCTAAGACGAAAACTCTTATGCAAAAATGTCAAGGGCTATAATATTTTTTAAGTGGGAAGCACTTAAAGTTGACCAATCAGTCTGCGGAAATTTCGCGCGCTAAGACATGGCACATCGCACAACAACTTAAGGTGCCCTTATACATTGATTCAGTTTTTAAATATTGACATAATTCTGCATACGACAAGGAAAATTATTTCGAAGTTTTATTTTATTTATCTCTGATTGTTTAATTCACTATACATAAAGAATAATGTCAGCATTATGAAACAACAATCATACATATGTCAAATCAAATGCGTCACAAACTGGCGCATGACTTTTCTTGTATGGTAAGCATAATTAAAATTCAAATTGTCAATCGATAATTTTATATTTCTATGATAAAGTAAGAAAAAATAAATAATGACGTATAATAATAACGTAGAGTTTTCCTACATCGATAATTACATAGAGCAGATTGAATATATAAAATCGGTAAAAATCAAGGAATGTCTTAATTATTTATTCAATTTTAATATATGTTTATAAACTATAAGTTGTCGACACAAATGTTTTAGTAATTATATATACAGGGTGTCCGGAAATTTGCGCAACACCCTTTAAGGGAAGGTAGAGAGTGTTATTCTGAATAGAAAAGTCATGTAACATTTTTTTCTATAACGCTTAATAAAGAAGTTATTATTGAGTAAAATCGAGAAGGAAGTAAATGGTGGAAGAGGAAAGTGAGGTTAAGTAATAAGAAAGCGAGTGAGAAGAACGGAAGAGGACAGGAAGGAAAGAGAAGGAAGGAGATAAAGGTGGAAGGGAGAGTGAGAGGGAAGAAAGAAAGGGAGAGAAGTAAGAAGGCTGGGAAAGAAAAAGGGAGGAAAGAAAAATAGATGGAGGACATGGAAAAGTGGTTGAAGGAGCTGGTGGTGGAAATAAGGGGAATAAGGAAGGAGCTAAAATTATGGAGAGAAGAGAGAGCGAGAGGAAGGAGAGAAAAGGAGGAGGAAACAACGGTGTCGCAAGAAGAGGAAAGTGAAGAGGAGGAAGAAGAAGAGAGAGAGGAGGCGAGGGATCAAGGAAGAAGAGAGAAGAGGGGGTTAGGGGGAGCAAGGAGAGCAGTGAAGGAGGAAATTGTAGTAAAAAAGGAGGAATAGAGAGAGGAAGCAGAAGAGACAGGCAGTGAAAAAGAAAGATAGATAAGGAAAGAAAGGGAAAAGGAAAGTTTAGGTTTAGGTGCAACAGTAGAGAGAAGGGAAA
>NW_021848670.1:25097-32144 GCF_003651465.1 Formica exsecta
GAAAGTGAAGAGGAGGAAGAAGAAGAGAGAGAGGAGGCGAGGGATCAAGGAAGAAGAGAGAAGAGGGGGTTAGGGGGAGCAAGGGGAGCAGTGAAGGAGGAAATTGTAGTGAAAAAGGAGGAATGGAGAGAGGAAGCAGAAGGGACAGGCAGTGAAAAAGAAAGAGAGATAAGGAAAGAAAGGAAAAAGGAAGGTTCAGGTTTAGGTGCAAGAGTAGAGAGAAGAGAAAGAGAATACTGGTGAAAGGAGGAAAGCAAAGAGGAAGCGGGGGAGAGAGAAGAGGAAGCGAGGGAGAGAGAAGAGAGAGGAAGGAGTAGGGTAGGAGGAGAGAGAGAAGAGAGAGGAAAGGAGGAGAAGAGGGCGAGCAGGTCGGGAGAAGGGAAGAAAAAAGGAGAGAGTAGGAGAAGAGGAAGAGAGAGGAGGGAAATGATAGAGGAGAGCACGGAAGAGAGCACAGTAGGAGAAAGAATTGGAAGAGAGAAGAAGGGGATAAGAAGGAGAAAGGAGGACGAGGAGAAGGAGAGGGCTAGGAGGAGAAGAGAGGAGGAGAAAGAAGAAGAGAAGAATGGAGGGAAAGAAGAATGGAGTAAGGTAATTGGAAAAGAGAAGAAGGAGATAAGAAGTAGAAAGGAGGATGAGGAGAAGGAGAGGGCTAGGAGGAGAAGAGAGGAGGAGAGAGAAGAAGAGAAGAATGGAGGGAAAGAAGAATGGAGTAAGGTAATTGGAAAAGAGAAGAAGGAGATAAGAAGTAGAAAGGAGGATGAGGAGAAGGAGAGGGCTAGGAGGAGAAGAGAGGAGGAGAGAGAAGAAGAGAAGAATGGAGGGAAAGAAGAATGGAGTAAGGTAATTGGAAAAGAGAAGAAGGAGATAAGAAGTAGAAAGGAGGATGAGGAGAAGGAGAGGGCTAGGAGGAGAAGAGAGGAGGAGAGAGAAGAAGAGAAGAATGGAGGGAAAGAAGAATGGAGTAAGGTAATTGGAAAAGAGAAGAAGGAGATAAGAAGTAGAAAGGAGGATGAGGAGAAGGAGAGGGCTAGGAGGAGAAGAGAGGAGGAGAGAGAAGAAGAGAAGAATGGAGGGAAAGAAGAATGGAGTAAGGTAATTGGAAAAGAGAAGAAGGAGATAAGAAGTAGAAAGGAGGATGAGGAGAAGGAGAGGGCTAGGAGGAGAAGAGAGGAGGAGAGAGAAGAAGAGAAGAATGGAGGGAAAGAAGAATGGAGTAAGGTAATTGGAAAAGAGAAGAAGGAGATAAGAAGTAGAAAGGAGGATGAGGAGAAGGAGAGGGCTAGGAGGAGAAGAGAGGAGGAGAGAGAAGAAGAGAAGAATGGAGGGAAAGAAGAATGGAGTAAGGTAATTGGAAAAGAGAAGAAGGAGATAAGAAGTAGAAAGGAGGATGAGGAGAAGGAGAGGGCTAGGAGGAGAAGAGAGGAGGAGAGAGAAGAAGAGAAGAATGGAGGGAAAGAAGAATGGAGTAAGGTAATTGGAAAAGAGAAGAAGGAGATAAGAAGTAGAAAGGAGGATGAGGAGAAGGAGAGGGCTAGGAGGAGAAGAGAGGAGGAGAGAGAAGAAGAGAAGAATGGAGGGAAAGAAGAATGGAGTAAGGTAATTGGAAAAGAGAAGAAGGAGATAAGAAGTAGAAAGGAGGATGAGGAGAAGGAGAGGGCTAGGAGGAGAAGAGAGGAGGAGAGAGAAGAAGAGAAGAATGGAGGGAAAGAAGAATGGAGTAAGGTAATTGGAAAAGAGAAGAAGGAGATAAGAAGTAGAAAGGAGGATGAGGAGAAGGAGAGGGCTAGGAGGAGAAGAGAGGAGGAGAGAGAAGAAGAGAAGAATGGAGGGAAAGAAGAATGGAGTAAGGTAATTGGAAAAGAGAAGAAGGAGATAAGAAGTAGAAAGTAATGGAGGAGGTATTGGGGAGAAGGGTAAAAATGAGAGGGGTAGTGGAAAGAGTAGGGGAGGGTGGAAAAAGGTAGTATTAGTGGAAATGGATAAAGAAGAGGACAAGGACGAGATATTGGAGAAAGGGATATTGGAGATAAGGAGATTGTGGAAGATAGGCGTGGATGAGGACTTAACGATGGAGGAGAGAAGAATGAGATGGAGGATGGTAGAAAAAGCGAAGATGGAAAGAGGGTACGGAAGAAGCGTGGTGGTAGGTAACAGAAGGATCTGGATAGATGGGAGAGAGTGGATATGAGACGAGAGGAAGGAGAGATGGAGGATGAAGAGAGAGGAATAAGAGAGAGGAAACGGAGAGGGAAAGAGGGACGGAAAGGAGAGAAGAGAGAGAAGAGAGAAGATAGGGGGAAAGAAGGGAAGGTGGGGAAAGGGGTAGTGAGAGGAAGATGGGGGGACGAGAAAGGGGAGGGAGGAAAGTGTGTAAGGTCGCAAAGGGCCAGGTCGGGTAAAGGGTGGAAAGATAGAGGAGTTTGTAAGAAAGTGTAAAGGTTTGGGTACGTTCCGGTAAAAAACGCCTTCAAACCCCAAGGGGAAGAATAAATCATACATACATACATACAATAAAATTGCTTTATAATAACTGTTTCAAATCATTAAAAATTAAATATCTTTAACACACTCTAGCCTGTTGGAAAAAAGAGGGACGGAAAGGAGAGAAAAGAGAGAAGAGAGAAGATATGGGGAAGGAAGGGAAGGTGGGGAAAGGAGTAGTGGGAGGGAGATGGGGGGACGAGGAATGGGAGGGAGGAAAGTGTGTAAGGTCGCAAAGGGCCAGGTCGGGTAAAGGGTGGAAAGATAGAGGAGTTTGTAAGAAAGTGTAAAGGTTTGGGTACGTTCCGGTAAAAAACGCCTTCAAACCCTAAGGGGAAGAATAAATCATATACATATGGAGTAAAGTCTAGCCAATCAGCGCCAACCTTTAGCTGGTATATATATATATATATAAATATTATTTATAATAAAGCGCGAAGATGTACAAATATGAAAATTAAAAATTATAAGAAACATAAAATCAAAAAGAGATCATTATAAGAGATATGAAATCAAAAATTATAAGAGACATATATATGGAAGGTACACTTCCATCAATGACTCGTTCTATTCTGTTCCTTGTTGCTTCAGTGTACTATAACAATGGAACAAATCATTGATGGACAGTGTACATAAAGAAGCAAGAAAAACGTAAAAAGACATAAGATGTAAAAGGAATAAAAATGTAAATTTTTTAAAGTTATTGTACTTATTTCTTGCTTTGTATCGCAGCTGTATATGTGTGCTTCCTATACATATGCGTAGAATTTTGTATAGAAATAGGTCGCGTTTTTTTTTGTGGCAATGTTGAAATATAACGAGAGTGTTAGATAATAATAAAAGTATTTTTTATCTATGAAATATAAACTCTCTTACGATAAAATAAAAAAATTTTAAAATATCCGATTTTGAGGTTATTTTGCAGTAGCAAAGTATTTTATCGAAAATGATTAAGTATAAATAAAAAATATGAAAAATATCTTTCATGCGCAAGTATCTTTTATTATTAAATCTTTTATGTTTATTAGTGTAGTTTAAAAAGAAAAGGATTACCTGTGATTAATCGCAATGTGTATAATCGCACGTCGTCACCAGCAAAGACGGTACAAGAAGAGATAAGTGCCGACAACACCGGAAATTACGTATCCAAAATGGCATTGCCATGCTACATATATATCCGCTACCCAGCTAACCATTTGCTTGCGGATTGTTAACAAACGGCAAACAATTCCCTGTGGAACGAGGCTGCCAAATTCAGCCTACTGTGTCCTCGAGTGCGCCCCAATTGCAACCAAAAGTTGAAATCATATTCTGATGTCAAATTGGGTACAACACCAGAGCAGATCTGTCACCAGCAGTGCGACGACAGATTGACGCAACAAATCGAGAGCAGGTTTGTCAACCGCAGACCGACAACAAATTTGCGCCAAATGCCCAGCAGATCTACGGCAATATTCGACGACAAAAATTAGATCAGTTACAGTATTAATATATAATAATACATTGTGTAACGCGAATCCGTAGATCCGCTGGAGGATAAGGAGATGTTCAGAAAATACTCGACTGCAGATTGTTTTCAATGTTCCTTTATTTTGAACGATAGGAGCGAGCGACGGCACGTATTCCGCGACTCCGACGGAAATCTTCGAAATGTCCTGTTAATGACTGCCTTCGACGCGTATCGGAAATCTTGTAGAGCTTCTTGCTAGAGGCTCTCGCGAGAACGGATATCTTGCACGCAGACGCCGGATGTTGCTTGGCGGAATGGTCTATGAGTACCGCGACACGACACGAGCGAGAATACGACACGAGATAATATCATACGAGAGATTATGATACGAGAAATTATGATCGATTGCTATCGACCAGCTCGAATCGTCGTCAGCGGCAGACTGAATAACGACGGAAAAGAGTCGCGGTCGACCGATTTCCATAATAGGATATTTTCGTCACCGAACGTTCGAGAATCCAGGTGTTTGTAACACTTTTTCTTTGTTTTGATCACGCGATCACGCGCCGATCGGCTGATCGCGATGTTTTTTCTCGCTCGTGTTTTGATTGCGGCTCTTACCGTTCAGGTTGAATTTACAGTTTAAATTTATCGATTAAATTCAATCTTGAACATAATCCATTCCGTTTTCTTGTTTGAAGTAAAATAATTCCAAATTGCTCCTCCTGATATTTAATATTTTATTCCTATTCCTAATATTTTCTCTATTGTGCGCAGGGCCTTAGTGCGTACATGTATATTACTCTCTCACGCATGAATTAATGTTTGGTAATTTATCAATTAATTATTGTATATAAAGCAGTAAAAATATATTGTGATATTGTCTCATTTCAATATATGGAACACAATGCAATAGATTGCGTTTTCTATTACGCATGTTTGAAATAATTATGTTGGTAATGGCGGAACTAAAAATGTCGGTATTATCGACCCTTTTAGTTACGTTTAGATGAGGGCGCTAACCCGTTGGAGTTCGCCCGTCGGTTTAGGATTCCCTTGTAACAGGGTTACTTTTCGTGAGCTCGCGGATTCGCTCGGTCATGATCAGGGCTCGTAAAAAGTGGTGAGACACACGATTAAAAAATATAAAAGAATATTACTTTATTTAGCCTCTATCGGCACTGGTCAAGAATACAGAGCTGCCCCCGCGGAGCGGGCGCGCGGCGGATAGTAATGTGCGACGGGCGGGGCGCGGTTGTTATGAATCGCGCGAGTTTAACAATGAGATGCGGTGTTGTATACGCAAAGCGGATATAAACATGCCAGGTAGACGGCGTGTGGCGCGTGGTCGGTTTGTTGTGACGGCGCTTGGTTCACAAAAACGCGTGAGTCGATTTAAACCGGCGCGACGGTTTCTTTTGCGTCTACGGTCCGCGATAATGTTTACGCCGCGTATTCCCAGATGTTGTGGGATGCGTGCGATATCGAGAAATCTCGAACGGGCAGCGAACTCGCTGTCCCTTGTTCGCACGCGGAGTACGGATTGACCAACGGCATTGAGGAAACTCAACGGAGTGGCGAACTCGCCAGCCCACGGTCCGTATGGTCGGGTCGGTCGGAAGTTAGACCGTTTCTCGAGAACTCTCGAGAGAAGCGGTCGCGGATTGTGAAGGATCGTAAAGCAGTTCGGAAGCCGAGAATGCTCGGCGGAGGCTGCGAACTCGTCAACCCCCACGTTCCGTCGTGTTTGCGAATGATTCGGATCGGATCAGGAAAGTCTCGAGCGTACAGCTCGAGCGGATTCAGATTCTGGTGCGATTTTGGTGCCGGGATCTAAAAAGGCTGCCGTTATATACCCCAACGTCTAACAGTAACCGCGTCGTTCGCCCCCGGGTGGGGATAATGACGTGTTGTTTGTCGGCGGGTAATTAACGGTAAACACGTCATCTCCCCTGGGCGAAACGGCGCGGCGTTTCGGCGGGTGTCGCTCGGGCGTTTACGGCAGCACTCGGCGGTGCTCGGTTTTCCGAGCTTTTTCGCGGCCGTGTAACGGTCGTACGGTTGTTTGTATTAACGTTTAAAAATGGGCGCTCGGCGCCTCTGCTCCTGCCCGGCTGGTGTTTGCCGGGCGGCAGACTTCCGGCGGTCTACTGCCGGGTAATAATGGGGGTGCATTGTTACACCCTTAAGGAAATAATTGCTTGGAAAGATGATGAAAGGAAAAAAAAGGGGAGAAGAGTTCTACGGAAGGAAATGGAATTGTAAGGAAGAAGAGAATTCTTTTGATAGAAAACTGCCTCACCCGCGGTTTTTGAGCCATGGTTTTCCCGTCGGGTCTTAGGGCGAATGCCGAAGCAGGCGCTTGAGGAGGTCTTAGGGCGAATGTCGAGGCAGGGGCTTGAGGAGCCCTCTTTTGAGGATGTCGGGTCCATGGTAGATACCCCCCTCTTGTCCGAAAATTTCCTTCTTGAGAAACGACAGCATGGGATATTTCTACAAGTCGGGCGAGGAGCGGAGGACAAGTTAAGCAATGAGAAGATTTGTTGGAGTCGTCTGGGACCTCAATATTGGTGCTCGGTAACTTGTAGCAGCAGCTCAAGGTAGAGCAGGAAACGAATTTGATACCCTGACGTTGACGAGAATGAAGAGGGTTTGGTGGCAGTATCCTGTATATTCCTGGAGGGTGTGTGATTGGGGTCGGCAAATAATGGCGCTCGGTGACCTGTTGCAGCAGCTCAGGGTAGAGCAGGAAGTCATTAAGGCACCTTGGAGTCAACGCCTTGGAAGAAGAAGACAACGGTCAATTTAGAAGAGCCCTTCTACCATTGATTGTCGGGACGACAATCTTGAAGAGGGGGAGTAGTGTTGCGTCCCTGCGAGTCGTCTGTGGTAGTTTATCCTGAAGTTGCTCCCGTCTCTAAGAGATCATCTCCAAACACGTCGCTAAGGGTTGTTGTAAAACAACGGCGGACATCTTGAGAGAGAGATCGGCCATCTTGAGTCTCGCGACAGATGTCATTCCGGGCGGACATATTTGAGATTACGGTTACCGTTATTACCCGTTCTGTGTTTCTTGTTTAATTGTGTGTTCTGTGTTATTATTAAAGTTCCTT
>NW_021848670.1:34773-35647 GCF_003651465.1 Formica exsecta
ATAAGAACTGACTATGAATACCGGCCTAAGTGCTTTGTGTGGATCGCTGAAGTATGATTTTCCCGCCGTCAAACATGGTAACGAACAACGTCGTAGTTCACTTGCGTTATATTTGCCGTTTTATACAAAATGCATAACAAATACTTTGTAAAGTGTTCTGCTTCAAATAAGACTCTTTAATACACATCGTTTCAAGATGGTTTCACGAAAGCAGTTGGAATCGTTCCTACCCTGGCGAAATTGCAGGAAGAACCCTTACGTTTTCGTATTATCTAATGAACATGCAATATGTGTAGACATATTACTGTGTAACGCGGTCACCTCGCCCGACGCTCGTCGGTGTCCGGGTTCGAGAGGAGGGGAGACTCAAGCTTACGAGACACAGTAGATGTAAAGAAAGATAGTTTTATTTAAAGCAAGATAGATAGATACAGCGTGCAGGGCCGGGTGATGGCGTGCGTGGAGCGGTGTCGTTGGCAGCAGTGTGCGGGGCGCAAAGCGGAGACGCCAAGCGATGGGCGCAAAGCGGCGAGAAGCGCAAGACAGGTGCGGCGTGCAATCGTTCCCGGTTTTATTTACATGCGTCTTACGGCGCGGTTAGAACTAGAGGACTTATTACGAACAGGCCTTAACACTAGCGGACTTAGTATTAGGCAGGTCTTATTACTAGCAGGTCTTAAGACTAGGATGTGGTTATAACTAGCGGGCTTAGTACGCACAGGCCTTAAGACTAGGATGCGGTTATAACTAACGGACTTAGTACGAACAGGCTTATGACTAGCAGGTCTATTACTACGATGCTTAGAACTAGCGGACTTATCTCTATCATGCGACTATATTTACAGCGCGGTCGGTACATTCACTTATACTCTAT
>NW_021848670.1:36138-39075 GCF_003651465.1 Formica exsecta
TTGTAACGCGGTCACCTCGCTCGACGCTCGGATCGGCTCGTCGGAGTCCGGGTTCGAGAGAAGGGGAGACTCAAGCTTACGAGAACACAGAGTGAAACAAAAAGATAGTTTATTTAAAACAAGATAGATAGATACTGCGTGCAGGGTCGGGTGATGTCGTGCGTGGAGCGATGTCGCTGGTAGCAGGGTGCGGGGCGCAAAGCGGAGACGCCAAGCGATGGGCGCAAAGCGGCGAGAAGCGCAAGACAGGTGCGGCATGCAGTCGTCAACGGTTTTATTTACACGCGACTACGGCGCGGCTACAACTAGCGGACAGGCTTACGACTAGCGGGCTTAGTACTACGGCATGGTTAGAACTAACGGACTTATTACTAACAGGTCTTATTTCTAGCAGGCTTAGTACTACGGCGCGGTTATAACTAGCGGGCTTATTATTATCAGGTCTTATTATTACGGCGCGGTTATAACTATCGGACTTATGACTAGGCAGTTTTTATGACTAACAGGCCTTATAACTAGCGGACTTAACGGTACCCGGTCTTATTACTATTAGGCTTATCTCTATCATGCGGCTATTATGTACAACGCGGTATCTACACCTTATATCCTATGGGTTAGATTAGGGGTGAGGTATTGCGGGTAGTACCGAGTGTCACGTCGGGCCTACCTTGGCAACGGAAACCGGCGAAACCCGGCAGGGCTGAGCGAAACCTCAGCCCGGGTAGGTGTTAGGAGCCGGCGAAACCCGACAGGGCCAAGAGAAACCTTGGCCCGAGGAGTGGTGACAGGAGTCGGCGAAACCCGACGGGGCTGAGCGAAACCTCAGCCCGAAGGTAGAGAGAGCCGGCGAAACCCGGCAGAGACGAGAGAAACCTCGTCCCCGAGAGGCAGTAGGTATTAGGCAGGTTGGTGTCTGGAGTCGGATCGCAGGATGGGATCTGGTCCCGATGTCTCGGCCGGCCGGGCTTATATCCCCGGCCGGCGGCCCCCACTGTGTGCCGTCGGTCCGGCGGTGGGAGTCGGTACCGCGTGGGGACCCCGCGAGAGAGGTAGAGCGTGCCGGTGAGCGAGAGCGCCTGTGAAGCGAGACAGCGCGTGCCGAGGAGCGAGAGCGCATGCCGAGATCGCGCGCGCATGCGTTGAGCAATATGGCGGCGGCGGGATAGGTAAAGCTGGGTTAATAAGCAAGCCAGGTTTATGTCTATCTATATTTGGCGGTTATATATATATATATATACTGGCCGTAGTAACGGCCCTGCCGTTACAATGTAAAAAATGCGCTAATAGCGGTCGAACTAGAACGAATACCTGAGCCCGAAAAAAGTAAGCGAAAACAAGCAATTGCAGAGATTTTATGGAAACCATGTATATGATAGTTTGAGTTATTTGAATGTGATGTTTAATGCGATACTTATTTTTTTTCATGATTTATTATAATGATAATTTAACGTCTAAGAAAAATTTTTTAGTTATTTGAATGTGATGTTTAATGCAATACTTATTTTTTTAAAGATTTATCATAATGATAATTTAACGTTGTAACGCGGTCACCTCGCTCGACGCTCGGATCGGCTCGTCGGTGTCCGGGTTCGAGAGGAAGGGAGACTCAAGCTTACGAGACACAGTATATGTAGCAAGAGATAGTTTATTTAGTTAGAGAAAGACAGATACAGCGTGCAGGGTCTGGCGATAGCGGGCGGTGAATGCTGGTCGCAGGATCTGCGGAGCGCAGCGCGCAGACGTGAAGCGCAAAGCGGCGAGAAGCGGAAGCCAGGCGCGGCAGGCAGGTGGTGTCGGTTTTGTTTACAGGCGCTGACGGCGCGATTAGAATTGGCGGACTTATTACTAGGCAAGCCTACTAACGGGCAGTTATAACTAGCGAACTTATTCTTAGGCGGATCTTAGTACTAACGTGCGGCTAGCACTAGCGGGCTTATTACTATCAGGTCTTATTATTACGGCGCGGTTATAACTATCGGACTTATGGCTAGGCGGTTCTTATGACTAACAGGCCTTATAACTAGCGGACTTAACGGTACCCGGTCTTATTACTATTAGGCTTATCTCTATCATGCGGCTATTATGTACAACGCGGTATCTACATGCACCTTATATCCTATGGGTTAGCTTAGGGGTGAGGTATTGCGGGTAGTACCGAGTGTCACGTCGGGCCTACCTTGGCAACGGAAACCGGCGAAACCCGGCAGGGCTGAGCGAAACCTCAGCCCGGGTAGGTGTTAGGAGCCGGCGAAACCCGACAGGGCCAAGAGAAACCTTGGCCCGAGGAGTGGTGACAGGAGTCGGCGAAACCCGACGGGGCTGAGCGAAACCTCAGCCCGAAGGTAAAGAGGGCCGGCGAAACCCGGCAGAGACGAGAGAAACCTCGTCCCCGAGAGGCAGTAGGTATTAGGCAGGTTGGTGTCTGGAGTCGGATTGCAGGATAGGATCTGGTCCCGATGTCTCGGCCGGCCGGGCTTATATACCCGGCCGGCGGATGCGCGAAGAAAGCGGTCCACCTGCCAACACTGGTCCAGAGCTATGAAACCAAAAATGAAAAAGTTCTGGCCACTTTTAGTTATACGCTCTTAGAAAATTTTTAAGTCCCGAGGAGGTAAAATTTTTTGGGGGATTTCGGAGTTCTGATGACAGTTCCGTTTGCACCCCGAAGAGATCTATCGATTATTATTAACGTCCGAAGCTGTAAAAAACCAAAGATGAAAAAGTTCTGGCCACTTTTATCTATACGCTTCTAGAAAATTTCTAAAAATTTTTTTCGGAATTTCGGAGTTCTGATGACAGTTCCGTTTGCACCCGAAGATTTTTATCGATTATTATTAACGTCCGGAGCTGTGAAACCAAAGATGAAAAAGTTCTGGCCACTTTTAGCGGAAGATGAGGTGCCAGCTCTGAGATTCAAAAATTGTTTAAAAATATTTA
>NW_021848671.1:0-8959 GCF_003651465.1 Formica exsecta
GGCATCGACTGCTTCTCCTTCTCCACCAGGTCCATCGCAGTGCCAACGTTAACGAAGCGGTCCGTCCTCTCGCTGACGGCCCGCCTATTCGACCCGCTGGGCTGGCTGGCACCGACCGTGATCTGGGCAAAGATCCGGTTCCAGTCCACGTGGCTGAAGGGCTTGGACTGGGACGCACCACTGGGCAGCGCCGACGCACAACTGTGGAGCGAGTTCGCCGACGATCTCCCGAGGCTGGAGGAGATCCGCGTCCCGCGGCACATGCTCCTCAGCGCAGCACAATCGCGAGTCGAGCTGCATGGCTTCGCGGACGCGTCCGAGCGGGCCTATGCCGCCGTCGTTTATGCGCGGACGGAGACCTGCAACAGATCGATAAGTATCTCATTAATTTCAGCCAAAACTAAGGTAGCACCATTGAAGACCGTGACTCTACCTTTCTTGGAGCTCTGCGCGGCTTCTCTGCTCACGCGGCTGGCGGCGCGCGTGCGGCGGGTTCTCGGAGCCGAGGACGCGCCCGTGCACCTGTGGGTCCGACTCAACCGTCGCTTTGGGCTGGATTCACGGCCACCCGTCACGCTGGAAGACGTACGTCGCCAACCGGGTCGCCGACATCCAGACTACACTGCCTGGGACCCAATGGCACCACCTCCCGGGGACGGAAAACCCCGCCGACTGCGCATCGCGAGGCATCTCCCCGACTGAGCTGGTCACCCACGCGCTTTGGTGGAAGGGACCTTCCTGGCTGAAGGAGGACCAGACTTTGTGGCCAGACCCCCGCGACGAGAAGCTCGCCAAACAGCTGCGCTGCCACCGCGCCAACGGCAGAGACGGTCGAGCCAGAGGAGCTGACCCGGTTCTCGTCGCTGAGCCGCCTGCTGCGAGTGACCGCCTGGTGCCGGCGATGGAGGCGCAAACCAGAGGCTCAGCGAGCTCCTCCCGCCGCATCAGATAAGCACCAGTCGACGGACACCCTGTCGGCCTCCGAGTGCGACAAAGCTCGCCTCTCATGGATCCGGGTGGTGCAGGCTGAAACATACCACGCTGAATTAAAAGCCCTCGCGCGGGGAGCTCCGCCATCCAACCAAAGCGCCTTTAACAAACTTACCCCATTTGTAGATCCTCGAAGAGTCCTCAGGGTGGGCGGGCGCATCAAGCACGCCCTCTTGGCCTACGATGAGCGACATCCGGTGATCCTGCCATGCTCGTCGCACTTCACACGGCTCACCATCGAGGCCTGTCACCGGCAAACACTGCACGGCGGCGTGCAGCTCACCCTCGGGTCTATCCGACAGCAGTATTGGATACCCCGTGGGCGGCAGCTCGTCAAGGAGGTGATCCGACGGGTGCGTCACCTGCGTCCGATGGCGGGCGGCCTCGCAGCAGCAGATCATGGGAGATCTGCCACGTCTCCAAGTCACGCCGGCGAGGCCGTTCCTGAGCACCGGCGTCGACTACGCCGGTCCCATACAGCTGTGCACAACGAAGGGGCGCGGCCATCGCGCATACAAGGCCTTCATCGCGGTCTTCGTGTGCCTCAGCACGAAGGCCGTACATTTGAAGGTCGTGTCCGATTACTCGGCGGACGCGTTCTTGGCCGCCCTGCGGCGATTTACAGCTCGGCGGGGGCTCTGTCGCAGCCTGCACAGCGACTGCGGCACGAACTTCGTCGGGGCCGACGCACAACTTCGAGCATTCTTCACCGCAAGCAGCTAGGAGCAGCGAAAGATCGCCGACCAGATGGCCAACGAGAGGATAAGGTGGTGCTTCAACCCACCGGCAGCACCCCACTTTGGCGGACTCTGGGAGGCGGCGGTGAAGTCCTTCAAACATCACCTCAGGAGAGTGCTAGGAAAATCGACCCTCACCTATGAGGAGATGAGCACTCTCCTCGCGCAAATCGAGGCTTGTCTCAATTCCAGGCCGCTGCAGGCGATGTCCGACGATCCAGACGACTTGGCGGCATTGACTCCGGGGCACCTCCTCGTGGGATCAGCGTTCAACGCCATCCCAGAGGCCAGCTTCCTGGACGTGCCGATCGGCCGCCTCTCACGCTGGCAACTGCTCCAGAGGATGCGCAACCACTTTTGGAACAGGTGGTCGCAGTAATACCTCCACACGCTGCTCTAACGGCCCAAATGATGGACCACCAACGAGGAAGCGCGCGTCGGGCGACTCTGCCTCATCCGGAGCGACAACGCGCCGCCGACACGATGGCCTCTCGCTCGGATTACGAGCGTACACCCGGGAGCCGACGGACGGACTCGCGTGGTCACCCTCCGCACCGCAGCATCCAAGCTGACGCGCCCCATCGCGAAGATCGTCCTCCTACCGGGGAGCCGCTCCGACGAGCAGGAGAGTGAGGCCGCGCACCGCGCGTGACGAGCAGGAGAGTGAGGCCGCGCATCGCGCGTGACGAGCCCACCCGTCGGGCTGTGAAAAGACAACAGGCCTAAATTAATTATACATAAATATGTACATGCGCTATTTTATGCGAGTGGTATAATTAACACGCGCGCGTGAACAAAATTATATATACCTCCTAGGTACATATACGTGGAACAGATGCAAGTTTCTTTTACCTCATATCAAAAGCCAACGGTAACATCAAATGACAGCTTCTATTTTATCCCTCATGCATTTAATATATAAAGCATATTCTTACTAATTTTGTGTAAATAGCGCACTTCGACAATCGAAACATGTAGGATATCAATTTGTATCTTTGCGGTATATTACCTGGCGTTTTTTGCCGCCTCTCGCGCAGCCGATCAGCTGTGAAATTCCAGCGAGCGCTCACGCGTCTCGCTCCCCGCGTCCACGAGCCAGGCATGGAATTTGGCGTCGCGCGGCTCACGTAAGGCTAGGCGAGCCTCGCGCTGTTTCTCCTGCGCTGGGAAACACAATTAGCGCTACCTACGCGAATAAAATCACTTATACTCACCGAGCACTGGCTCACGCCACGATATCTCCGCCTCGTTTCCGTCTCGTCTCGGCGGACACTCCGATGCACCGTAGCACTCAGACACGCACTGCACAATTCTCGCGTATCGACCACACGTGTCACCGATCGACCACGTGCCGTGGATTATACGCGAGCATCGTGCGTAACTCGCGGCGCCGGTCATTCACGGCCAGTCACAGGGCCGCGCCATGCGGGGGCCCACGGGGCGCTAACCAGCGGCGTGCTATGTTGCCGGAGTTTCGGCGAGGTGGGCGGGATGTTTGAGATTGAGCGTCTCCAACGGGAGCGCTCGAAAATTGGCGCGTTTGCGGCCATCTCGCGCGGCGCACGGCCCGCCGCGAATCAAATCACGCGCAAATAGCGGCGCTCAGCAAATCGCGCCAGGCCCGTTGCATTGTTCGTGCCGTTCAAAGCGGGCCACGCAGCGGTCACCCGAGAGAGCCGAAATTAATAACAAATGCGAATAACAAGTTCTAATTTTCTGAATCATCGCAAACAACAACCGGCGCGATCTTTTGAAACAAACACGTCGAATATTCTAGAAGCAGCAAAAGAACGGTTGTATATAAGCTCTCTCGGGGAACCACCGGGTGCACTCGATCGAGATTTATCCGAGACAGTGTGTGAATATCGTTAAACTGTCGCTAAAGGAAAGTCGCTCGCTTTTCCAATTCGTACTCTCGCTTACGAAACGCGAAGTTTCCGAGTCTAACAAAAGGAGATTCTCGTCGCTCGCGATTAATCTCCCGGAGTTAAAAGCGTCGTTCATTCCGTCGCTCGCGGAATCGCGCCGATTACCATCGCTCATGATATTCACGATACATCCGCCGCTCGCGGAGAGTATCTTTGCGCGTCCGGCACAAACGCAATCTTGCAGGGCTCCTTTCGCACACGTCCACTTCTATCTCGCACAGGGCTGTTCTAGCCCATTTTTCCCACGAGTGCGAGAGAGACAGACAGAGAAAGAGAGAGAGAGAGAGAAAGCGTATATTTATTAAACGCGCTCTGGGACGTTATCCCCTCAAGCGCACCAAACTCTGAAGATACAGTGAAAAAATTATAAACAAGTGTATTAATTGTCATGTAGATGTGCTCTCGTATGCATGTGTATACAAACACCTAAGTATGTACGCGATACAATAAACATATATATACATGCATGTGTTTGTGTTGATGAGTGTGTATATGGAATATAAGTATTTGGATAGATGTATGTGTGTATAATGTGTGTATGTGTGTGTGATATGATGAGTACAAGTGCAAGAGTTAATATATCGCATGATATAGTATGCTTATGACTAACAAGTATGCCATACTATGGCAGGGTGCAGGATCAGCCGATATTAAGTCACAGTTGCATTGTACTTAATAGATGCTCGTATAGTTTACATTTGAAGTCGCCCGTTGACCTCGCGCAGCGAATGTCCGGCGGCAGGTCATTCCAAAGCTTAGAAGCACTGACTTTAAAAGAGTGCCTGAAGATCTCCGTTCTACACAAGGGAAGAGAGAGAAGATTCCCAGAAGCCCTAGTAGTTCTCAATGTCACAGCTGATTTAAGAGTGAGGCCGCTATATATTAGACTCGGCTGCTGAGTGCAAATAATCTTGAAGAGCAGACATCCCACGAAATACTTTCTTCTGGTATCGATCTTGAGCCAGCGTAGCTCACCATAAAATGGTGTTAGATGTTCATCCCATCTGACATTGAATGCAAATCAGATACAGGCATTTATTGCTCTGTATAGTTGCATGTTGAGTTGATCCGTGATATCCGTGAAAGCCGCACAACAATAGTCCAGGTGCGGGGAAATTAGCGAGACTATCAACCGTGTTTTTAGATCCTTGGGTAGTAAGTTTATAGATAATTTTAACTGGTATAATTTAGTCCGTATGTTCTTGACGACGTTATCCACATGCAAGTTCCAGGATAGAGTATTTGAGATCGTGACACCTAGATACTTGACATAAGTAGAGAGCTGAATCGCTGATCCATCAATGCTGATCGCAGGCAGTCGATCGAGTTCAATTGTATTTATATATCTGGCTGTACCGAAGATGATGGCCTGCGTTTCAGCAGAATTCAACCTTAGTCCGTTGCAGCCAGCCCAATGGACTATGGACTTGATGTCCTCATTCACCTTGAGAATGCCATTTTGCAGATTGGATGGCTCGCAATGCAAATATATCTGCAGATCATCCGCATAAAAGTTATATTTGCAGTGATGCAGGACATTACCGATATCCGAGACATATATGGTGAATAGCAGCGGGCCCAATACGGAACCCTGAGGAACTCCAGCCTTAATGTGAGCCAAGGATGAGATTACGCCCTCAAAACCGTCACGCACAGCATGCATTGCAGAGCGAGAGAGAAGGACGGAGATATGATTAGAAAGAGATAGAGCGATAGCCGCGGGGGGAAGTTCGGGCAGGAGGGAAAGCAGGGGGGTACGTAGGGCGAGACGGGAAGCGCGGCCGGGGGGGAAGCGCGGCCGGGGAGGAAGCGCGGTGAGTGATGCTCGGCTCGATCGGGGGTCGCGGTTCCCGAGTCGCCACCTGCTTTCCCCCCTGCTTTCCCTCGCTTCCACGTCCTCCGCGGTCATCACTCTATCTCTTTCTAATCATATCTGTCCTCCTCTCTCTCACGGACTGTCTCTCTCGCGCTCATGGAAATGGGCTAGAACCGACCATACTAGACGTCCAACGGAATCGACGAGATCGCCCGGGAGATGACGCTCGACTCGATCGAGGTCGCGGTTTCTCCCGGCGCGACTCGAACTTGGCGCGACTCGACCTTAACGCGACTCGTTCCTTAGGGGGGGCAACGGCGATCCCTCCCGCCGCTTCTAGCGCGCGATCCGCTATCGCGATTCTTTAGGGACGCGCGTCGCTTCTATCGCGCGATCCGCGAGCGGACGCCGGGTACCCGGCGTCGAGGGAGACGGAGGATCGTCGGAGGGCGGTCGAACGAAGAGAGGAACGGTTAGCGGCGATACGAGCGCGTTTATCGCTGGAGCGAAACGGCGAATCGTCGAAAGATCGTGGAATAAAGAAAGATCGCTTTTTCGCGCGAGAGGAGGAGCGTTTTTATTGTTTCCTTTTACAACATTTTAGATATATTAATAATACAATATTTGATATATCTTAACGTTTTGGGGAAGTCCGATATCGTGGAGATATCTCGGCCAACCCGATTTTAGCTTAAGGCTGACATATTCCGCGAGGTAGATCGATTCGTCCGCGAATAGCGCGAGATCGCCGAGGGTCTTCGATACGCGGCGGATAGGAGCGTGAAATTCGCCGGGAGAAACGCCGCGTATTCCGTGAGCGTCATGGGCCTACCGTAGCGTCTCCCGGTCACGTCGATCGACCATACATTGCGGCGATTAGCTATGTACAATCGGTGATTCATTATCAGCGCGGCGTCCACGTGCCGCAAAGCGCAGAGATCCGCGCGCGCGGGGTCGATTGGCGCTACGCTTGTCGTAGCGGGCGCCACGGTGGTCGCGGGAGTCGCCGTCGGATAGTTTCCGTCGTCGTGAGACCCGTACAGATTCTGTATAGCGAGAATATCTTCTATGCTCAGCTTAACTGGAAATTGATTCTCGATGTCGGGTATATACGGGAACATTATCGAGTCGTTGAGCATGCTGTGTTGTAGACCCAAAGCGTGGCCGATATCGTGAGTCAGCGTTTGCAACAAATGATGCGTGTTGGGAGGATTTTTATTTAGATACACGTGCCACGGTTCCGAATTGTCAACGTGTACCTCCGACGCGAAATCTGTCGTTCCCGAGGTAAAGAACGCGGGAGCTATGGCTCCGTCGGGGAAACGCCGATATTCCGGCGATTCGCGTAAGTGTGCGCGCCCGTTCGATACGATATCAGTATATCGGGTCGCAGCAAGTCGCGCGCGAAGGTTAGCGACGAATTCACCGCTCATAACGCGAACGCCGCTTCGGCCGTTCGCGAGAGTTCCTCGCTAGCTACCTGAAAGTTCCACGTGAGACGCGTTTTCGGCCATTTTCGCGCGATAGGGCTATACGCGCGATCGGGAATGTCCGCGAGATCGCATCGCGATTTGCGCATAAGGCTAAGCGTAACGGCGTCTAACGCGCTGTTTCCCGATAATTGATAGTATTCCTGAAACAACGACAACGCGCAACGCAGAGATATCGTGTTATCGGACGACAGCGATTCTCCGTCGTCCTTTAGAAAACCGTACGCGCGCAAAAAGCGGAGCGCCTCGGCCTTCTCCAAGTTAGCGGGCGCGGCGGCCATCGCGACGACGAGCGTCGTCGCTAAAACGAGAAGAACCGTTCTCGCGTTAGTTATTGCGCGGAGCGGGGAAAGACGCGGGAAATTATCGAGAAACGCCGAGCGCGATTGATTCGCGCGTTCGGCGAGACGCCTATTTTTATTGTCGACGAATTCGACGCGGGTGCGGGCAGGGAGAAATGCGTCGACGATTCGTTCGAGGAAGAGTTGCGGCTCGCCTCGATTAGAGGGACGCGCCCTTTCGACGACGAGCGAACATCGGTCGATCGTCCGGGATGCGCGTTGTCTAGCGGACGCTCGAGTACCTCTCGCGGTTTTACTTTTTTTACTATATCTATTTCAATTATTCGTTTATCTTCTAAGAAGGACACTCGACAAGCGATTAGAGAAACGTACCCTTTCCGGCGACGATAAACATTATCGACGAGGAGCCCGAATCGCAGCTAATCGGCGAGGAGCCTAAATCGCAACCGATGGAGGACGAGGCCGAACCGTCGACGATCGACGAGGGTGAACCGCCGGCGAGTGTACGATTGGAGGGTTACGAGCCCGAATCGCAGCCGTTCTTCGAGCTATAACTTTACACGCTAATAAGATTTGATTTTTGTTCGTACTT
Source organism: Formica exsecta (assembly GCF_003651465.1). Taxonomy (NCBI): domain Eukaryota; kingdom Metazoa; phylum Arthropoda; class Insecta; order Hymenoptera; family Formicidae; genus Formica; species Formica exsecta. Next base: position 7,856 of record NW_021848671.1, read on the forward strand.
ATATACTTCGTGTATCGCACGCGCGCATTTGTAAAATGTGATTTTTTACGAGTAAATACTATATATTAAACAAAGCATCGATTCTTTTCGCTTCTCTTTCCTTCTTCGACATCCTCCCGCTCTCGTGCTATCCTTCTTTCGCGCCTTTCGTAGTAAGCGTTGGCGCTCTTTTATCGCGGAAAGATACACGCTCGCGATAAAAATAGTGTTCGTTTAATATGTAAAGATAAATTTATTTTAAAATAATACACGTTTAATATAAAATACTAAAATAAAATAGATTTGTAATTGAATGTACGGCTCGTATGACTAAAATCAAATGTCGGTTTAAACTGGCAGTACCAAGCCAAGCGCGGTATAAAGAGCGCAAACACTGCTTTATTAATTACTAAATATACACTAATCGCGGACGTTTTGGCCCTTTTTTGGGGCCATCTTCAGCTCGGAAACAAAATAATACGGTCTTATATAACTAAACGCAACTGCGACATTCGGTGATGCATCCCGTGGATCTCTTACGCAACCGGCGACATCCCATCATTAAGAGAATCCATGTCATTCCAAAGATAATTCCTCGAATTTCTTGGTGCGGTGACGCGCAAATCTCGCGCTTCTTAGCGCTTTGCACAACTTAAGTGCAATCTTTGTGCTCTTTAGTACTCCGCACCTCAGAGTGCATCCTGCGTAATCCGCATTTACACATAGTTGTCGCACAATTTCGCGCGCTGCACAGTTAAGTGAAAATTATAGTGCGTCTTCGCACATCCGCGTGCGACGGACTGTCGTCACGCTTCAGCACATCAACGACCAACGAGTGGTAAATTGTTGCTGAAAGGCTTCATCTTATTGGCCTACCATCATGACGGACTCACTGCAGGGCCTCCTCATCGAGCAATCTATTACAATAAGCTCTATGAAGCGAGTATTCCCCAACTTTAAGAAAATGGGCAAGGCCAACGTCACGCAATACAAGGCGAAGAGTCGACTGGACGCCTTGGAGACATTGTGGGAAAGGTGTCAACGTCTCAACGTCCAGCTTCAGCAGATAGCAACGGCCGACAAACAGCGTACCGTCAAATACTTCACCGAGGAGGAATTCTTTGC
>NW_021848671.1:9980-10515 GCF_003651465.1 Formica exsecta
GATACAGTGGCGTAACGAAATCTCAGGTGTCTCTTACTCTCGAGTCTTGTAACGGGCGAGGTTCTTCAACCTTTTCTTTGACGGCTTTCGTGTAACAAAAAATTACGTCATACGCTGGCTCAAGAACTAAAACCGTAGATTATTGGCCGCATTTACGGAAATTATCTCTCGCGGATCCGGATCCGTTTAGCAATCATCCGATCTATCTGCTCATCGGATCAGATTTATATGGATCGTTATTAAAGCAAAAGGTAAAACATGGGCCGACCGGAACTCCGACGGCCCAGCTTACTGCTTTAGGATGGATATTATCCGGTCCTACCGGAATTTCTAATTCAATCACCGGTTCCGCGACTTCATTGAATTGCGTAACGATTCCTTCGCTCGATTCTCTCCAAGCTCGCTGCTCCGCGAGTACGCGATATCGTGCTCGCGGTAGGCCGCGTCCAGAGGATTGATGCCTCGATCGCCTCGCGCTAATCGTTCCGCAAGACGAGTACCCGGCCCACAAAATTGATATCCGGGTATATGTAAT
>NW_021848672.1:0-216 GCF_003651465.1 Formica exsecta
CACTGATACACACACACACACACACACACACACACACACACACACGGGGTGGGGTGCAAGGGGGGCCTTCGGCTCCCCTCCCGCACCCACCCCGCCGGAAGGCAGGGTGGATCTCGCTTTACAATGTAGCATGTACTTTATAAGTTGTAAAGCGAGGTCCACCCTGCCTACCGGGGGGGTGGGTGCGCGCGGGGGTGCTTCCGGTCCCCGTATGTA